>NC_134486.1:223042188-223299688 GCF_040206685.1 Ascaphus truei | reverse complement strand
CCATGGAGTATAGTACCTTTCATTAAGTAATAATCCCTGAAGAACAGAGCATTACTGGCCAATAATGCCTTGGCTGGAAGGGTTGAAGGCCCGAGGCGACACACTCTGCAACCCCCCCTACACACAATCGGCAGCCCCCCTCTACACCCACAAAACACACTTTGCAGCCCTTGAGAATACCATATGCCGGAAATGGTCAAGCACTGCTACAAGGGACACTGAGAAGCTGTAATGCTGCTTTTAATGTGTTAGAATAAATATTTTTTACATTTTTTCATATATCAACTATTTATAGTGTAAGTATATGGCTTCCCATTAAACTACTGTACATACTGTATTGGTAGTAGTTTTCTTCAGCAACACGAGTTGTTCAGCTACAATCTAGGGAGAGACCACAAATCAAATCTGAAAATTCTTATGCCCAATTACCGTGGAATTAACAACAAAACTTGGATTTTTAAAATGAGTATCACCATCATGTTATATGCAGTATATAAATTAAATCATTAATAGGAAAATATGAATCGTTAAAAAACAGAAGTGCACTCCAGAAAATATACAATAAAAAAATAGATAATAATAAAAACACTCACATATTCCATATCTTGTTATAAAGCATATTTGAGAGGGCTGTGCTTTTTCTGGTTTCTGTTCCAGCCAGGGATGTAGCAGGAAATCGCCCTCCCTCAAACCATCAGTGAACAGTGCAGAGCAGTCACACCTTCTTTTGGAGCACTCTGACAGTTGTGCTCACACGACAGGGGTTCCTACACGGGATGTCACCAGCAGGGAGCTCAGCACACAGCGTATCCGTCCTTAGCTCCATCCTCCATTTAATCCACATATAGGGGCATTTATTTGCCCTGGACTTTGTAAGGTTATGGGGCAAATTGTAACATAAATAAGTCCGGTGTATAACTTGTAGTTGTATTTCTCACCATACCTCTGATATCACCCCTTATTGAATTGTGTTAAGAAACACAACTACAAGTTATACACAGGATTTATGCCCATATGTGGATTAAATGGAGCTGAATTAAAGCATTGAATTTTGTCCTGTTTGGATATTAAAATAATTTTGAAAGTGGTATTAAAATATCTATCTCAGACCACTAAACTGGTTCTAACTATGAAGCCTATACTGTATATATGATATTTGGCGATTGATATACATGGAAATTACTGAACAAAAGGCAGAATATACCAACCGAGGTTAAACTCTTCTTGCTAGCGAGAAAATATATATTTCTAAAATGGATCCAAAATACTTCAAGAACGCTCATAAATTGGATAAGGCAATACAGAAATAAATGATGAATGGGTTAGAAATAAATTGAGGTTTTTTTTATGGCGCATGTATCCTCATAAAACATAGAACATTGAACGCCGGGGGAAAGAGATAAGTTAAGACATGATGGAGAAATAAAAGGAGGCTACACACTCCACAGCAATCCAGGATCAAGCAGGATGGGGAAAAGGGGATCCTATACGAAAAATAGAAAATAGAAAACAGATAGTCATTATTACTGATTATGGAAATACTAAATGCTGTGGAAATGAAACCTTACTATGCTGTATTGGACGTGTTATATAATGTATTGCCATCGTATTTATGTATTTTATTTTCTAGTCTTTTTTTCTTAATGCTAACATTACTTTATGTAACATCAAATGCCTTTATTTTCTCTGTCTTACTGTATTATTCTTTTGTGTATTATTATAATCACACAGCTGTTCTATTATTATAATTTGTTGCAATATAAAATGAAAAACCATTCAATTTATATCCCAAAACAAATTACACTATTTTTTCACTTCATTTTTCCAGCTGCACTTCTACAACCCCAACTGTTTAAAAAAAATAAAGACCTGTGTCACTAAAGAGGCAATCCAAGCTGCACTTGAAATATATATATATATATTTTTTTTAAATATACTGTATGCAGCCTTTGATTAGCTTTATTTTAAAACTAATTAATTAAGCTGCCAATCAATTAGTTCTTCAATAATTGATAAGCAAAGATCAACCAGGCGTTCACTAAATGGCCACCTTCTAGTTTAAATCATTCTTTCAGCCAGTGTAACTCAGCAGCTACAATGTATTCTTAATTTTCATAATCTATTGTTATAGTTTGCCGCTCAAACTGTTGAGAAAATTGGCAACAAATGATCACAAACAGGAAAGTGTTACAGAGATCTTGCCATGCTGGGGAAGTGTGTTAAAACCTCCTATAGAAATCAATGGATGCTCATTATATTTAAACTCTTCAAAAATTGCATTAAGAGGGTGCCCATCTGTGATGTGAAGGAGTGCGCATGGTTGCATCCTCCCCCACTACCCCCGAGCTTTGATCTGCCGGCTGAGCCCTCCGTTGGTTTGGGAGATCCCAGTGGCTACTTCCCGTGGGAGGGAGCTGGACAACCCAGCTTGTCCCCATGCAGAGAGTGAGAGAGGGCCGCCACAGCTTGTGAGGCAGGGCAGCTCAAGGAATTCTAGACAGCAGAGACTAGGAGCTATGGAGTGACCAACGTGTTTGATCAGCATATCTCCCTTTACCCCATGGCCTTCGATCAAGGTCAACGACTGGGGCAAATATATCCAGTCACCCCATCGAGACAACAGTCCAGGTGAACACCATCATGGTGCAAGATCAGCCAGCCAGGCTGGCCTTTGACTTTGGGCAATCAACCCTGTCCGCTGAGTGGAGGAATCGGCTAATGGCCAAGTTGGAGAATGCTGGGATGTTTTCTCCACCAGCGAAATGGATGTGGGATGTACCCGAAAAGCCCAGCACTCCATCCGGCTAAGCGATACCACACCCTTCCGGGAGTGTTCCTGGCGCATCACTCCCAGGGATGTGGATGACGTGAGAGACATCCTACAAGAAATAGAGATGGAGGGCATTGTGACAGAATCCCATAGCCCCTACGTGTCACTGATTGTGGTGGTGCGGAAGAAGAGTGGGTTTGTCTGATTGTGTGTTGACTATCGGACCCTTAACAACTGCACCATTCCTGACCAGTATACCGTTACATGGATTGCAGAAATTTTCAACACGCTGTCGGGAAGTCAGTGGGTCAGTGTACTGGACCTGAGTTCTGGGTACTACCAGGTACCAATAAGTGCAGAAGACCAAGAGAAGACAGTATTTGTATGTCCCCTTGGCTTCTACTAATTCACCCGCATGCTTCAAGGCATTTGTGGTGCTCCAGCAATATTCCAGCATTTGATGGAGAAGACCATTGGTGACATGAACCCACAGGATTGCTTGGTCAACCTTAATGATATCATTGTCTTTGGCAAGACTCTTGGGGAACACAAAGAACGGCTGCTGATAGAAGTGGATTGACTGAACAAGGGAGGCTTGAAGCTGTCTTTGGACAAATGCCGGTTCTGCCACACATCACTGACCAATGTGGTACACATAGTGTCTGTGGATGGAATAGCTACCGACCCTGCCAAATTTGAAGTTGTGGTGAACTGGCCAAGACCAGAAAACATCATGGAGCTATGTTCCTTCTAGGATTGTGCGGATACTATCGCTGCTTCATGGAAGCGTTTGTAAGCAAAGCAAAAGTCCTCAACAACTTTCTCAAGATATACCCTGAGGAGACAGGGCGGAAGGCTACCTCTACTTGACGACAAGTGAATGGTCGCCTGTGGAAAGGCATTCATCGGCCTGAAGAAAAGCTTAACGGAGTCACCCGTTCTCGCTTACGATGATCCCAAGCAGCCCTACATCATTTATGTGGATGCGAGCTTCAATGGCCTAGGTGCCGTCTTGCACCAGAAATACCCGCCTGGACTCCACCAGTGGCATATGTCAGCTGCAGCTTGACCCCAGGGAACAGAATTATCCTGTCCACAATCTAGAATTCCTCACTCTCATGTGGGCAATTGTGGACAAACTCCACAACTACCTGTATTGAGTCACCTTCCAAGTGCGTACGGACAACAATCCATACATATTGACGTCAGCCAAACTGGACGCCACCGGCCACAGATAGCTGGCGGCTCTCTCGAACTACCAGTTTATGCTGAACTACAAACTAGGGCCCCGGAACATCGGAGCTGATAATCTATCCAGAAGACCAGAACTGAGTACCACATTGAACTATGAACTCCCTGGACCAGGGATGCGGGCTATGTGCTCGACTGCAGCCATCGTGGAAAATAAATTGGCTATCTCAGAACAAAGGGTTGCAGACTCCCTGGGATGCCAATCCAAAGCTATCCCTGCACCTATTGCCATCCAGATGGAATGAATATTACCCTAGACAAAATTATCCCCTGGACAGAACTGGTAGTTAAGATAAAGTATCCAGTGGCTGGAGCTATCCACCAGGCCGTCCAGCAGAACAAGCCTTCATTGCTGAAACGTGCTCCAGGTGACACGGTCGCAATACTAATGCGGGAAGTGGACAAATTTGAAATGGACAAGGGTCTACTCTATTGGGTGAGGAATACCATTAACATCCATATAGAAAGCAACTGGTTCTACCCAGGAACCTGCAGCATATGGTCCTCAGATCACTACACGATGTACATGAGCATCTTGGCGTGAATAAGACCTTTGGCTTAATTCGAGACTGGTTCTTCTGGCCTCGCATGAGAGAGTTTGTAGAACACCACTACTGCCGCAGCTCCCGGTGCATCCAACGCAAGACACTCCCTACCAGAGCCGCTCCAAAGGCTCACCTGAGGAGCCGGGTACCATGGACCTCGTATGCATGGATTTTATATGCATCTAACCAGAAGCCCAAGGCATCGACAATGTATTTGTGATCACTAACCACTACACCCATTACGCCCAATATTTCCCCACCAAAGACCAGAAGGCCATCACAGTGGCCAGGATCTTATGAGAGCGCTACTTCATACATTATGGGCTACCTAATCAGCTGCATTCGGATAAAGGGCGGAACATCGAAAATAAACTCATCCGTGAATTATTGAAGCTGCTAAATATCACCAAGTCCCGAACGACCCCTTACCATCCAGAAGGAGATTCTCTGATGGAGAGGTTCAATGGGACCCTCCTCGATATGCTTGGCTCCCTAAAAGGTTTGCAGAAGAATGAGTGGAGTAAGTACGCGGAGTCCTTGGTGCACGCCTATAACTGCATCTGCAATGAGTCTACGGGATACACTCCCTACTTTCTAATGTTCGGGCGAGAAGCAAGGCTCCCAGTAGATATACGTCTGAGGGTATCTACTGATGGGGTACCCAACAGGACGCACTTAAAATATGTACAGTACCTCCAAGAAAGCCTGCAACGAGCCTATCAATTAGCGGTGAAAGCATCATCTCACCTGAATGCCGGTAATAAAAGGCGCTACGGCCATAAGGTCCGCCATCAGGAAATTTGTCCTGGAGATGTCGTTCTCCTCTGCAACCTCAGGATACCAGGCAAACACAAACTGGCCAACCGCTGGCACGATGGGGTATTCGAGGTCGAATCGCAGATGCCGGACCTCCCAGTCTACCGCATAAAAGACACGGATGGCCGGGTAAAGGTCTGGCACCTCAACCATCTCCTGCCTATTCAACAAGTAGGGGTGATGAGCCAGAGATAAAGGCTACATCATTGGCTGGTGAGCAGGAAGGATCTGAAGCGACTGCATAAACAGTAACTGTAACAGTCAAGAATCCAATGGAAGGACCCTCTAGTAGGACAGACCAAAATCAAGGGGCACCTTCCAAAGGAGCACCTGGTAAGGGCCCATGCCACCTACACTTACTCCAGTGGCTCCAATGAGCCCTCCTCTGGCACCCAGAAGTCCTTGCTTTGCACCTACCAGAGACATTTTGGAGACTGTAGTACCCCCAATGAGAGAGACTGAACCTAAAGTGTACGATTATTACTCCCCAGAGGGAGTTGCTGAAGAAGAGCTTTGAAGAAGCCAAAGAGGGATACCCTCCCAACCAGATAACCTATGATTTGTTAGAGGTCCCCCACTATGAGGCTCAGCAGTTGTCTCAATGCAAAATTGAATCTGTCACTGTGATGTTGACAGAAATGTATAACTTTATGTAGAGTCATGACAATGTGCTAAGTTGTACATATTGCAATGCATTTTTATTATATAAATTCTTGTGGTTATGTGTACAATGTTCTGAAGCAGGGACGTTGGTCTTTTCACTAGGGGGATAATGTGGTCAGGTCCCCCGGGTCCCCTTCTGTCCCTTGCATGCGCAATGTTGCCCAGAGTTGCGGCGGCCATTATCGAAGGCATGCGTATGTGCCGTGTCAGCGCGTGCAGCGGCAATTAGAAGGGAAGCTCCGTGAGGGACTACAACCACCAGAAGCCACTGGGAGGTGCACCACATGGCGCACAATGTCCAATAGGCTGCCAGGATCCCCTGCACCTGAGAATAGATCCATTTGGTGCTGCGAGACCACACCAGTCGGAGATGACTCCCCCTTTGAGCTTGTGGCTTCTTCCGGGGACAGGCCCAGTAGATAGGGACACTGCCCCTGTAGTACCAAGCATGATGGACACAGCCGGGAAGCGGCGGTGACCTGGCATCTGGTTTCTGAGACCGAACCACCACACAGAGAGAGACTATTTCATTGGGACCCTCCATCTGGATACCACCCAACGTGGAGTTGGACGCCATTGCTGATGTTGATGGCGTGGGACCGGGCAGATCTCTGTCTTTAGTCGGCGCTACTGGGTGCTGGAGCACCCAACAGGTATACTCTATCTTCAAGTGCACCAACATTCTACCATAGGCAGCACTGTCACACACACTTGGGATGGAGTGCTTATCGTGGGCTGGACACTGGGACACTGGTGCCCCTGCACCCAAGTACTGTGTGAGTACTGTTTGGGTATATCAATATACGTATTATTAGGTGATGTTGCATATTATGGGGGCTATGCACGAAGCTCCGTGCTTTTGCGTCTGTTTGAAATAAAAAATCACGTCCGATGCAAAGTGAAGCCGGAGACGCGATTCACTAAGGCCTTGAGGCCATTTTCTCTCGGCCGGGCCATAAACTGGCTTATCGTACGTGCAAGCTTTTTCCCCCTGCTAGCGTTCTTAAACTTCACGTACGCTAGCTGATACAAAAAAAAGCCGCATGTAACATTTGCATAGAGATTTTTCATCTCCATGCAAGGCTGTTACAGGCGATCGTACACTAAATAAATACATTTGAATAATAGTGTACATGAGCAGGGGGTCTCCGGAGCTGAACAGCATTGGTTTCAGGTCCGAGGACCCCCTACTTCAGGAGATACAGGCCCCGTTATGGGGTGCCGGTATCCCCTGCAGAATTTCAATGTCCCGGTCACGTGATGCGGATGCTTGAAAACGCAGGGGATACCGGCACCACATAACGGGGCCTGTATCACCTGAAGTAGGGGGTTCTCGGACCTGAAACCAATGTTGTTCAGCTCCGGACACCCCCTGCACATCTACACTATGAAACACACGTATATTATAAAAAGATTTAACAAACATCAATACACACCCCTCCCCCCCTCAGCCCTAACACATACAGTACAATAATGTGCAAAATTACTATTATCCAGATATGGATAATAGATTATTTGCCCATTATTAAACACTGCATTAGCATACCTAAATAAAGTAAATAAAAACAGTAGCCAGCTAATCCAATGAATCCAAGCAGTAACAACATCAGCAATGAATTAATTAAACCATTAATCAATGAAACCAATTAATTCCTAAACCAACTCAAAATGAATAGTAACACTAACCAATCAAACCAATGAATTACAAAATTAATGAATGTAAACATTAAAAGAAATAAATAAATTCAAACAATATCTGAAATAACCATAAAACCCATTAGCTAACATAATACAACATTAACTACAAACGAACACCAATCGCAAACATTTTATTACCATTAAGCAGGAAAAAAACAAACAATCACATCCACATAAGAAATTGAAATTTAAAAAAACAACAGCAATACCAAGCCACAAATGCCCCCCAAATATTGTCATAATAATGTATTAATTTGTACCCTAAAGTGGTACAGATTAATATATTATCAGTCATTGTGCCTCCCCCAAAAAATCAAGAAACACATCCAATGAAGAAACCTGTAAAAAGAGACATTTACAAACATTCAATATATTACTTACCATTAGAAGCGGTGGCCCTCCGACTCCCGGGGTAACATGAAGCTCACGTAGCTTGAAGGCCTCCAACAGCATCCGATGCCATCCGCCATGAAGATCCGGATCCGGATCAGGTACCCAAATCTTCTTTTTTCTTTCTTAAATCACCTTCTTCTATCTTCATCTGTCACCATTTCTTGATCTTCTTTATCTTCTATCTTCTATCTTCATCTGTCTATCCAAAAAAAAACCATGGTAAATCCCAACCGATGTTGTCTTGTATGACAATATTTGGGGGCATTTGTGGCTTGGTATTTCTGTTGGTTTTTCTAATTTCAATTTCTTATGTGGATGTGATTGTTTGTTTTTTTCCTGCTAAATGGTAATAAAATGTTTGCGATTGGTGTTCGTTTGTAGTTAATGTTGTATTATGTTAGCTAATGCGTTTTATGTTTATTTCAGATATTGTTTGAATTTATTTCTTTGTCTTTTAATGTTTACATTCATTAATTTTGTAGTAATTCATTGGTTCGATTGGTTAGTGTTACTATTCATTTTGAGTTGGTTTAGGAATTAATTGGTTTCATTGGTTTATGGTTTAATTAATTCATTGTTGATGTTGTTACTGCTTGTATTCATTGGATTAGCTGGCTACTGTTTTTATTTAGGTATGCTAATGCAGTGTTTAATAGTGGGCAAATAATCTATTACCCATATCTGGATAATAGTTATTTTGCTCATTATTGTACTGTATGTGTTAGGGGGGTGTATTTAGTTAGAAATAATGTTTAGAATTTTTGTAGGCACAACATTGGTACCGCAGGCCCGCGGGGACCCGGGACTCCCGCGGGGACACGGGACGGCCGCGGGGTCAGCCGGGGACACCAGCGCAACCCCCAACCTCCCTCGTGGACCCCCGCTTGCTGAGCCGGGGACCCCTGGACCCCGTGGGGTCAGCCGGGACACCTGCACGACCCCCGGCCTCTTTCGGGGACCCCTTGGGACACCAAGGGGCCTGTTGTATGGGACACCCGCCGGCCTGTTGTATGGGTGTTGCGCATGCAAAAATGTAAACAAAGACATTTTTCAAAGTCCAGCTTTTTTATCACCTGCCTTGAGCTGGCGATCTTTTTTGAACGCAACTTTCACGTACGATAACTTTTCGTAGCTTAGTGAATCCCGGAGAAGGGCAGAATTGAACGCAAACAGGTTATCGTACGAGCAAAGTTGGACTTTGAAAAATTTCCAGGAAAATTCAATTTAAGAATGCAAAGTGCCTGTTTGCGTGGCTTAGTGAATCGTGTTCGGCGGAACATCACGTTCTAAGAGCACTTTGCGCTCTTAAAACGACTTAACGGAGCTTAGCCCCCTATATATGTGTGTTCTAAGTTTGTGCCTAGTATATACCATTATACCATACTCTGGTGTGCGTTACTGGGTATATTGTCCTGTGACAGTGTTAGCCAGTATAGCTAGGATCCCTCATAGGTGGAAGCGCTGTCACCAGACGGATCAGGTACACCCCAGGCTCCAAGCAACTGAGGTTCAGGCCTCTTGTGAACCACAGGTAAAACACCATACACACATCTCCCATAAGGTGGGAGAAACTGCACTACATAAACAATAAAATAAATGGGGTAATAGAAACACCAAGGAGCAGTTACACTGATATTAACAAGTACACAGAAGAGTTCAAAATTTGGGTAACCGGTGCATCAAAACATATGAGTACCAATAATTTTGTAATAATTCTTCCGTAGGGAACACTCCAATATGATGGTGAGCAATGAAAACATACCCTAATAGGGTATGGACTAGTACCTAGTGCTAACCAGCACAATAAACAGTACAAAGATTGTCCCAACCATAATAACTAGGCATAGTATGTAAGAAAACACTCACTTTTAGTTCCAGAGGAGCAGTCCCATCAGGTATCCTGAACAGCGTGCAATCCACCAAACGGGGAAAGTAGAACAGGTGAACAAAGGCAGTGCACTGCCTGCAATAAATGGAGGAGGCTAATGGTAGCAAAACAACCTTTTAATAAATAAAAGGATCAAACATCACCCCTGGATCACCCAGAAAATGCTCACCTTTTATCAAACGCTCCCCTTTGATAAAAGGTGAGCGTTTCTGGGTGATCCAGGGGTGATGTTTGATCCTTTTATTTATTAAAAGTTTTTTTTGCTACCATTAGTCTCCTCCATTTATTGCAGGCAGTGCACTGCCTTTGTTCACATGTTCTACACAGAAGAGTTCACCTGCAATAGATGTGGTGACTAAAGGCTGTGTATAAGAGGAGTCCTGCAGTACAAGTAGTTTAATAATTTAATGTTTAACAGCATTCAGTGTGTCATTCAAGAATGGACAAACACCATGTACTGTTTATAATCAGAGAAATAATTCCTCTTACGCCAAGTGTGTAATGTGTTGGAACCACAAGAGGACAGTAGTAGTATATGGTTTACAATGCATCTCAAGAGATAGCTGGAAATACAGCTACAATGTGGAGTCACAGATGTAACAGTCACAAAATCTCTGAATGGAGTTTCAATGAGCCGGAGAGTTGCTTAGTGTCACACACTGGTATAACCTTTTCCTGGTTAGTCAGTCCTTATTAGCCCCATAGGTATGGTAGTATAATGGGGTCATAATAACCTGCAATAAAAGTAACAGGCAGAAAAATCTGTGTAGCCCGGGTGGAGGGTAAAGCAGGGTTTGAGCAAATATTAACCCCAAAACAGCCTGTATATATGCTCCCTAAACGTATTGTATGGGAGAGGGATTATTACCCTGGTCAATCACATATCTCAAATGCTTATTGCGATCAGATGTGAATGCGAATAGGGAGTTGGTGACAGGAAGACCTCGGATAGGGCTGACCTGATGGATCAAAATTGGAGGCCAGTGTACCGTTTGAGCCTACTGGAAGGAAGGGAATTTCTTTAAAAACTCCCCCCTTCCACGGCCGCTTTACAACAGATATAAATGGTAGTTATTAGAGCACTTTGGTACTAACAGTTCGTGGTAAAGTGCTCAACTGCAGTCAGCAGCAGAGTAAATACTGCAGATGCCACAATACAGCTCAACCCCGTTATAGCGCGATCCTCTATAACGCGGATCTGCTTATAACGCGGTTTGAGCGTGGACCCCGAATTTAAAAATTATTTTTTTTATTTTTTTATTTTTTTAAAGTTTATTTTTTGCACACACACTGCACACACTCACTGCACACTGCATACACTCACAGCACACTGCACACACTCACAGCACACTGCATACATTCACAGCACACTGCACACACTCACAGCACCCTGCACATACTCACAGCACACTGCACATACTCACAGCACACTGCAAACTCACAGCACACTGCATACACTCACAGCACACTGCATACACTCACAGCACACTGTGCACACACACACACACACACACACACACACACACACACACACACACACACACACACACACACACACACACACACACACACACACACACACACACACACTCACACTCCACACTGCTCACACACACACTGACACATACATAGCACATAGCACACACTGACAGCACACTGCATACACTCACAGCACACTGCACACACTCAGCACATACTCAGCACACACTGCATGCACTCACAGCACACTGCATATACTCACAGCACACTGCATACACTCACAGCACACTGCATACACTCACAGCACACTGCATACACTCACAGCACACTGCATACACTCACAGAGCACTGCATACACTCACAGCACACTGTATACACTCACAGCACACTGCATACACTCACAGCACACAGTCAAATACACACACACACACACACACACAAACACACACACACACACACACACACACACACAGAGACACACTGTCTCTTTAAGGGAGCTTGCACTCGCAAGACGGAAGCAGAAGCAGGAAGCAGAGACAGGGAGAAGAGCTGCCAGATGCCGGGTAAGTGCTGTGTGCTGTTGCCGCTGCCCCACCGGGTCTGGGAATGCTGGGAGAGTTCTCAGCTTCCCCCCTCTGGCAGACGCGGTTCCACCACAAAAATAATAAAAAAAAACTTTAAAAAAAATAAATAAAATTTCGGCGGCCATTTTTTTTCCGCAAACCCGTTTATAACACGGTGGTCACGGGTGGCCCCCGAGGACCGCACTATAATGGGGTTAAGCTGTATGTGGGTGGGCGTTCCAGCCCCGTGGTAGTGACGGTTCATGGAAGAGCGATTTGATGCAGTAGACACCAGTTCTCTGTTCTTATATACTCCTCCACCCCCGGTGCACAAACCACACATCCCCCATCTAGGAGTGCTGGTACCTTCTTTGGTTTTGTTTCTACAGTGAATTTGAAAATATACCACAGCACACATATTTTCTATTTCTTCACCATATTGTATATTGTGTATTTTATATATAGTTGTGTCCAGTCATGGGTAAGTTTTACTTAAAACCTATACAATTATTATATGTGGATCACTTGACTCCTGTCCCCTCTCTATAACAAACAAGTGAACACAGTTATAGATAGGAACTAAGTAAGTATATTAATGCACCTACACAGAGAGCCATCACTCATTACATTGATTATGCTTTAAAACTACCGTTCTAATTTACACAATTATAGATGTGAAAACTTACCAATATTTGGACTGAATTTTTTTTAAGCTTTCAAAATTTGGGAAATATGGTAATTAAAATGTTAGTATATTTTGCATATTTACATTAGACTATTTCTTCAAAAATGCTAAACTGGCTGATTTCATAAAATATTTAGTGGCTGAAAATGGATTAAAATAGGCGCAGTTTGCACATCTTTAGACATCATATTTTCAACATGGATTATTTGACTGTCTCACTAAAATTGTCAAGTCTAAACTAAACCTGTTAAACTTTAAGCAGCAGTCTTCATCAAAAATAATAACAAAGTCATAACAAACTAATTCATGTTGTGCTGATCTATTTTTCACATTATTTTTTTCAAAAGCTTCATATTTCTGCTTTTTATAAATTTTCTGTTATCAGCTGTTACCCTGGCAATCTCTATTGCCTTAAAGGGGAAAGAGACGACGGCAAATGAACAGTGGACTCTCAATGCCAAAAGTTTTCTGTTTCCCCCACTACCTCCGTCCCCCTCTCTCATTGTGTGCCACTTTAGTGCATATGAATGGGGCATGATTAATGATTATTCCCTACTCTTAATTCCCTACTAATTAAACAGCCACCATTCAGTAATGTCATGCCCCAAAATTCACAGTGGCACATTACCACTAGGACAACCGGGAAACTATTATTTTAACAAACCATTCAAATTGGAGCCCAGGCAATGGGCTCTAGTGCCTTGTGCTAACTCCAAAGGTTATAGTTCCACTCCATCCCTGCAACTGATATCTTCAGAATTCAGAGACTTTAAAAAAATGTGGGATTGCTAATAAAATCAGCAAAATTAGTTTGCAATGTTTACAATAAAAATATTAACACAAAAAATTATTGGATAAGGCCCTAATTTTTTTACACCACTTCTACAGTATAAATAAATCATTAAATGGGGACAATTATATACATCATAAATTAGCTGTTCCACGTACTTGTATTTTCTTTTTTGCTGCCATTTTTTTTATAAAAGGTGGGAACCAAGTGTCACCCTGAACCAAATGCTTACTATTTTCATTTCTGTAGACCCCCTGGTTCCCAAGATACTTACCAGGGTTTAAATCTCCCTTAAAATGGCTACCAAATCTCAGGACAATAGGATGCTGCAACATCAGTCATTGTTGTTTCCTATTTGATAGCCATTTAAATCCCCTTTAAAAACCATAGGATCCCCCTCTTACAATTCTGTAAAAAAATGACCGTTTATAAGGGTTGATCGCACATGAAAAATGATAATATAGTGTCTATTCTGTCCCTATATAATTTTGAATGCTGCTATATGTGTGGGCTGATCCCACAGTCATTTAATAAAATGTTTTTGAATTACAAGAGCAACTCTAAAAATCTAGGATGTGTACCGTATATAAAGAAAAAAAAGAGTAAGATGGCATCACATCCTTAACAAAAAAAAAAGAGACGGGCACATGATACAGCGTCCAATATGATTGGAGCTGTACCATCAGACCTGAAAATGTGATGTAAGAGGCCATATATAGGGCCTTGACGTCTCATTTAACAGGAAGAAGACTACGAGACAAAATCCATTGGGACTTACCATGGGGTTGGATTTACAGATGAAGTCAGAAGATAGAACATTAAAGTAAAGAAAAAAATAATGACAGAAGAAGATAGAAGAAGGTGATAGAAGATAAAAGGTGGATAAAATCTTCAAGGTGGATGGCGATAGATTGACTTTGATGACGTTGCAGTACAAGAGCTTGCAGAAATGCTGGGATTCGAAGGGTCAACGCTTCTAAAGATAAGAAAAATATTTAAGGTATTTATTTTTACAGATTTTTTTATTGGATTTTTTTCTTTTTATGTTTTCATTGCCCAGTGTATTAATCTGTGCCCGTTTAGGGTACAGATAAATACAGTGACAGTCAATGCATTTTTTGGCAAAAGCGTTATTTCTATTAAATGTTGTTTTTTATTTTTCTGTTTATTGTTGTCTTAAATTGTTCTAATTTGGATAGCTTTTTATTTCATTTTCAGATTGTTTAGCGTTTTCATTTAATAATTTCTATTCTTGGCTACTGGTTTTAATAGATGTGTTGCCTAGTGGTTTTATTAATTAATTGATTTGTTGGCTAGTGTTTAAAATTACTTAATTGATTGGTTGGCTAGTGCTTTTATTTATTTAATTGGCTGGCTAGTGCTTTTATTTATTTAATTGTGGTGTATAGGTACTTGTGTATATGTTTTAGTATTGTGTATTTTGGGCCTTCATGCTTTTTGATTAGGGTGACCATTGGCTGTTATAGTGGCTTATCATGCCCATATTATATGGGTATGATGTACCACTATGCAAATCAATGGGTACAGGGTGGGTATAGTGGGCCTGGGGTGGATGGTTAGGCCTCCTGGGTGGGTAGCAGGGGAGGCTGGTTCAACCCCTTAATTGCAATAGCGGTTATTTACCGTTAAGGTGATTAAGGGTTTAGGGGCCATTAGATTGTATTTTTTCTTGTATTCTTCCTGGCATCAGAGGACATGGACCTACAGTATGCTGAAGAAGACTCCCTTCATGATGGCAGGGGTAAGTAGAAAGGTTTATTTACTTTATTTAGGCTGGCTAATGTTTTATTTAATAATGTTCAAATGAGCTATTATCCATATCTGAATAATAGCTATTTTGCCCATTACTGTACTGTATGTGTTGGGGGGGGGCTGGGGGGGAGGTATATTTATTGCAATGTAATCCAAAAAAAGTTTTCCCAGGATTGGTACCGCAGGCCAGCGATGACCCATGGGGACCACCCGAGGGCCCCCAGACACCCGCAGGGACCACCCGAAGGCCCCCAGACACCCACAGGGACCACCTGGAGGCCAATAGACACTTGTGGGGACCCCCTGAGGACCCCAGCCGGCCTCTGGAATGAATCCTGTGCAGAAAAAAATATAAATGTTTTTATGTGGGGCACAGAGGTTGGGTGGCTTGTGTATTGGTGGTTAGTACATATTGTAATGTTTATTGGGGGCAGAGGAGGTGAGTGAAGGACCAAGTACCCGCTTCACTCACCCCCTCTGCCCTCAATAAACCTGCCTTAACCCCTTAATTGCTGTAGCGGCTATCCGCTAAGTTAATGAAGCTGCTTTAATGTAAATGTTATTAATAGTGTGTGGGAGCAGGGGGTCTCTTGAGCTGAACTGCTTTGGTTTCTGCCTCAGGGACCCCCTGATTCCAGAGTTACAGGCCCTGCTATGGGGCATCAGGTGCTGGTATGGCCGCCCTTTTTCAATCTTTTGTGTCACGGGACCGTGGGATTTAAATAATGGAGGAGATACTGGCCCATACCAGGGCCTGTAACTCTTGAAGCAAGGGGTCCCCAAGGCTGAAATCAATGCGGTTCATCTTAGGAGACCCCCTGCTCCAGCAGACTATAAATAAAAATTACATTAAAGCAGCTTCATTGTCGTAGCAGATAGCCGCTACGGTAACGAATTTGTTCAATTTTTTATTTGGGTTTTAATACTAGTGTATTGTAGCAGGGTGTCTCCGGAGCAGAACCTTGTTTTTTTGAGGTACCTCCTGCTTCTCAAGATACAGGCCCACGTTTTGGGGTGCCGGTATCTACTATGCATTGAAATGTCCTGCGTCACGTGACCGTGGGAATAAAATGCATAGGAGATACTGGCACCCAATAACAGGGCTTGTATCTCGGGAAGCACGGGGTCCCCGGACCTCAAATCAATGAGGTTCTGCTGCAGAGTCCCCCTGCTACAATACACTAGAATTACATTATATATTAAAAATGTTTGATCTCTGGCGAGATTTGCGCAGGGAGAGGCGGCTCTCTCTCTCTCTGCCACAGAAAATAAATTGCAGGGTTAGCCCTTTTCAGAGAGGCGATCATCACGTCGCCGGCTACTCACCAGTTTTGAAAATGTTGCTATCACAGATATTCTGGGCCTTCTTCATACCGTGATAGCAATGCTGTAAAAAATGGCAATTTAAACAGGACGGCGATTTTTTTTTCCCGGCGCTTAGGGCATAGGTCCCTTAGTGTTCCAGCACATTTGTGTTTTCACATATTACACTATTGGACCTATTCAGGTAGCTTTGATAGATGACTTAAGACGTGTTAAGTACACTTTCCAAGTGATTTTGCATGTGTAGCTATTCAGAAATCTTTAATAACATATAAAAATGTAATGGAAATTACTTTTTAATTAGCGTTAGCACTCTTGCTCTTACAAGCCGTGCGGTATCTAACAAAATGCCCAAACTCACAATTTTTGTGAGCAACTGCTATTCAGGTTGCTTCAATATGCACATCGCACCTTAATCTCGCATTTGTTTTCCCCGCCACCTAAAAGATGGTGAGAGAATTCACAACGTGCAAATGAAGGAGTATATAATTTTTATTGCATATGATTGAAGCTCCAGAGACCCCTTGCTTCAATCTTGTACTAAAAATGTAATTACAAACCAGCTTCATTAGCTTTGTGTAAGGAATCCGGTTCTGCTTTTGGTTATAGCCTTGCAGAACTGTACAGTTTCTAATTACTCCCTCTGGCAATCTATAAGCACCTGTGCTAGCTATCTCTGCTGCCCTAGCCGGTGCTCCGTCATTGGAGGAATTCTCACACACCTCCCTCCTGTGATTGGCTCACTGCCCTGATTCAGTGCTAAGCATAAATCCTTATGGACGTTACATATGTTCTGCCACAAGCCATCTGGCTTGTCTCGTGTGTTACTAACAACTTCGCTACACTCTAGTTTCTAGTTCTCATCTCTAGTCCTGGTTCCGGTGGCCTGCTGTTGCTCCCTACACAGAGGCCTGTGTTCCGGTTTCCCAAAGACTTGTTGTTGCTCTCTACACAGAGGCCTGTGTTCCTGTTTCCTGAAGGCTTGCTGCTTCCCTCTACGCAGAGGCCAGAGTTCTGCCTGCCTGGATTCTGCAACCTGCTGCACTCACCCCTAGCAGAGGTTACCGTTTGGATCCAGTGGCCTGCTGCTTTCTCCCTTCGCAGCGGCCAGCTTTGGACTTCTGTGCTTAAGCACTGGTTTACCAGTGCTGCCTGGCGGTGTGCCCATTCCGGTTAGCGTTCTCCTTGCTGTGACCGGTACCATGGGTCGTGGTCGCCACTCGTGCAGAACCAGCTACAAGCGTGACCTACTTGACTTCCTGTTGCCGATACTGCACTCGGATAACGTTGATCCTGATGTCTCCAATCCTGACCCTGGCTCGTTCACTGACTATGCTGCCTTCTCCAGTTCCGACCCTGCTATGTATGACTACGAACTGCGCAATCCGGATCTGACTACATGGTCTCTGGTCGGTGATTATATAACCCCACCTCAGTCCCGCGGCCGGTTGTGGTTGTGGCAAACACAGCCGTGACACTTTGTGGCTAACCGCTAAAGTATGAAGAGGTATCCGTATCCTTTTTTTGGTAGTAGACAGGATGGGTGAAGTTTGTTGTTGCCCTAGAGTGGGTGTTTAGACCTCTTCGGATGGTTGCGAGAGGGATTAACCCTTTCTTTACCCAAGGTTACTACTGCTAGGGTAATGAAGGGATTAAACCCCCCCACTACCCACGCGGGAGGTCTTACCACCCACCCTGGGCAAAATACCATCTTCATTGTTTCCCCAGGATGGGTGGATAGGCCACCTCGAGGGGTTAACCCCTCCTTACGTTAGCGGTTACAACAGAAAAGATAATGAAGGGGGTTAACAACCTATCTGGGGTACTACCCTCTTCACCAACAACCTCTACCCTTAACACCACACAAAGTAATAGGCAAAAGCCCTATTTGCCAAATATGGCTAATAGCGCTTTTGCCCATTCAAATATACAGTACATTGCAATAAAATTAAATATAATACAAATTACAATGCTACTGTATATAACATAGTTACATAATTACATAGTAGATGAGGTTGAAAAAAGATATACAGTACATCCATTAAGTTCAATCTTTGCTAAATTTAGATACAAACAGTTAAACCAAGTCCTTGGCACAGTGAAAACTGATATCAATCACATCATGTAATTATTACCAGTCGCAAATGATGAATGAAATGTCCAATCCCACAATTTTGGATAATTCAGTCCCAGTCAGTTTTCAAAATCAATTGGGCCATGGATAGATTTCCAAACAGTCCCTTCAGAAGTTGGTGGTTCTGTAGGGAATGCAGAGAGAGAACAGACCACATAGCATGCTGCACAGTACAATTTTATACTTACAGCATGCAGGTAGATCAATAGCAGAGAGATGTTTCTTTAAGTGGATCAAATGGCTGCTTCAATCGAACAGCAATGTCTGGGAATCCAAGAGAGTCTCCCACAGATAGGTATGTCATCCAAAATAGTAATAATAAAAAAAGAGCATACACTGGCGACACAGTTTATTACACTGCGGCCAGATCCGCAAGCCGGGAGATTTCCCGGCTTGCTAGTGGCCGCCCCTCGGCGTGCCGCGCGTCATAGACGCGCGGTCACGTGTCTTCGGGAGCGTGCGCCCCCTGCACGCGCGTCCAGGGGCTCCCCGAGGGAGCCCTGGTGTCCCGCGATCGCGGGACAGCGGCAGGGGGTTCCGGGGGACCCGGCGGACCCGGCAGCGGTAGGGAGAGCGCCCCGATCGGAGGGCGCTCTTCCGCTGCTTCGGCGCGCGCCCGTCACTCTCGGGCGCGCGCCAGGCTACTGCTGCGGCACAGAACGGGCAAATGCTCGAATAAACTGTGCCGCAGCAGTAGCATAGTACCATTATTAAAATATTTATTAATTGCACAAGACAGCAAAATACACTCACATTTTGTTTGGTCTAGTTGCAAAGTATTAGAATGCCATCAGCAGCTTGAGTCTCCGGAGCATGGTATCTAACAGTTGGGGTCGGCGTCTCACTCCTCTATCTTCTCCTCGTGGCCGAGACATGAGCTGCCTCCACCCCCGATGATGTCACTGCTTAGATAAATCTCCCTCAATGCCCACGGTCAGTGTTAGCTCCGCCCTAAGCTTTTCATGATGGACTGTATCACTTCCTCACGGGTATTGTGAGCCCTATTGTCTGTGGTGGCTATTGTAGCCCTCTTTCCTTCTAGTGGGAAGGGTCTACTGGAACAGGGATCTGAGCCTCCGCTTCTGGGAGCATGGGGTAAAAAAGATTCTGAGTGGCAGTGCCTCCACCTGGATGAGATAACACCGAGCAGGAACTATTAATAATTATCCACAAATTATAATAACAAACTTTACTGTAAGCAATAACCACAAACATATACATGAAATAGCAATACTAGAGGTTACAGCTATTGCCTCGCCATGCATAGCATTGTCCCACCACCGTGGACCCCCACACACTGTACCCGAGGTGTCCTTTGGTTACTTCACCCAATAAGTGTCCCCAAAAGATGCCCACCCTTCTAGGTGTGATCAGCACCTTATTATACTGGTGTTGGTGCACGTTTGGTGAACGGTACCTGCCGGGTGTGTCCACACCCGGGCGCGCTAACGAGTAGAAGTAGAGGATCTGCCGAACCAACGATATCCTCCACTGGATGGGATGCCTCCTGCTTGAGTAACTGCTGCGATAATGGTCGCTCCTTCTATTTCAGCCTTGTCCCAGACTGCGGTAATAATGCTTCTATGACACAGCTGTGGGCCCCATGGCTAATAAAGCCAGCTGTGGCCATTTGGCTAATAAAGATTGTGCCCATTACTGTGTGTTGTGGTGGTAGTGGGGAGAGGGATTGTTGTGGGTAGAAGGGGTGGTTAGTAGGGTGCCAGTTACTGTAGTTGCCAATATGTCTTTCTGTGCCCTGTTGAGTGCATAGCTAACTACAGTGACAATGATTTGGTTAAATAATAACTAGTGTATTTTTTAGATTGTATTGTATTGTAATTTGTACTGCATTTTATTTTATTGTGCTGTACTGTATATTTGAATGGGCATAAGCACTATGAGCCATATTTGGCAAATAGGGCTTTGCCCATTACTGTGTGTGGTGTTAGTTGTAGAAGGGGTTGGTGAAGGGGGTAGTTTCCCAGGGGTCGGTGGTTAGGCCTCGCAGGGTTGTAACCGCTAAGGTAAGTGTAAGGTTAAAAATTGTATCTGTCAGCTCTGTTCCCCTCAGGGACTGAAAAGGTTAAAAACAGTATATGCTAGCTTTGCTTTTCTCAGAGACCAAACTGGTAAATAGCTTTGGGACCAGCTGTCTGAGCCTGTCATCTGCACAAGAAGCAAGACCATTAAAAGCCTTATAAGACCCCATTGAATAGCTGTTGCTCAGCAGGAAAATGTTACGTAAAGGCATTGTAAAGGTTACATGTAAATTTAGATGTGTGATCCATATTTGTACCATATGTAATGAACTGACAACGTTTTTTTATGTCCTTGCCTTATGTATAAAAACTGCTCTATGAACCTATTAAATTCAGTTGTAAGAACTCAGCCACAGTGTGCGCCTCTGAATCCTTACAGCTCCGGGCCCGTCTGCCATCGTATCTGAGACCAAAAGCATATTCGTGCCCTAGGAACCTCCCCGGGAAGAGTGTGTGTGTTTTGATTGCCCTAAGGACGACCAGATGGTATCGGACCTAACAATTTGGTGTTAAATTGGGATTTTTTCACGGGAAAAGATGAGTGAAGATTCTTTTTATTTGTTTCTTACCTTTTCCTCTGCGAATCTAAATAATCTAAATTTAATAGGGCAAAAGAATCAAGATTTAAGTCCCTGATTTATATAACAAAGGGTTGAAGTCCCTGTTGTTTAATTGAGAATCGAGCCCATGATTTATATAACAACGGGTTGAAGTCCCTGTTTTTTAATTGAGAATCGAGGGTTTAAGTCCCTGATTTATATAACAAATGGTTGAAGTCTCTGTTGTTTAATTGAGAATCAAGGGTTTAAGTCCCTGTTTTATATAACAAAGGGTTGAAGTCCCTGATTTTTAATTGAGAATCGAGGGTTTAAGTCCCTGATTTATATAACCATGCGCTCCTCTGCGGCGCACGCCACATCCTCGCACACACGGCCGGGGCACGCGCACGGGAATCTTACAGAGTGCGCGCGCACCCGATCCTCTTGGTCATCCTCCCGTGTTGCTGGCTCCGCCCCCCATCGGCTGCAAGCGATTTCCACTACTCACCTGCCTGACTTCTACCCTGCACACCTGGACCTATCCCTGGGCTTGTTCAGACAGGCCTCCACTCCACCCCTTGCTACCATTGGCCCTCCTGCATTTATAACCCCAGTCTGCCCTCTCATTCCTCGCTCTGCATAGTTCTTCTGTGACTCCTGTTGTGCAGTTGTCTATGCCAAGCTCTGTTCTCTTTTACAGCTCTTGTTCCTGTCCCTGCCCCTGTTGGATACCTTTGAATTTGATCTCGGCTCTGGTTTGACTACGTGTACCTCGCTACCCCTGGACTTGGCTTTGGACCTCACTACGCTGCTATCTCCTGCCTCTGACTCACGGCTCTTGGACATTACCTTCGGACTTCTGGCAACCCGGATGCAGCAAGTATCTTGTTAACCCTTTCTCACCAGGCCCGGCAACGCTTCTGTAATGCCTTTATGCCCGCAGACCGGCCAGTCCCCAGTACTGAGGTGGGTAAGGTTATAACACGCACCCACAGCAGTGAGGGCGTGCCAGGACTGTGGTAATGCGTTGCCGGGCCTGTTGAGAAAGGGTTAACGTATACTTGCAACGTCCAGGATGCCAGAGTTTGGATAGTAATGTCCGTGTGCCAGAGTTCAGGGATTATAGAGAGCAGTGTGGTGATGTCCATAAGCCAGTGTTCAAGGACTGGAGAAGGCAGCATAGTCGTATCCAAATGCAGGGTTCAAGGGCAGGAGAAAGCAGAGTAGTCCAATTCAAAGCAGAGTTCAAGCCAGGGAGATCCAAAGGTAAACAGGGACAGGAACCAGAGCTGAAACAGATAGGAGAGCCAAGCATAGAGAGTGCACACAGGGGTCACAAGAAGCTATGCAGAGCAATGAGCTAGAGGACAGACAGGAATTATAAAGGAGGAGCAGAGGGTTGATTGAGAGGTTGCAGGGATAGGTCAGAAAGAGCAAGGGAGGAGACAGGTGAATCACACAGGGATATTGCTTGTACGCTATGGGAGGCGGAGCCAGAGCTCTGGGAAGGCCTATATCTGGAGCGTGTGCATGCGCCGTCTGTAAGGGTTGGATGCACATGCACAGTGTGTGCCAGGGAACGCGAGGAGCATCGCGCCGCGTGGGCGCTCGCCAAGGAAGGTGAGAGAGCAGGAGAAGCGGCAGAAGGAGGTAAAGTGGCAGGTGGGGGAATAGAGAGACGCCGCGAGCTGTGAGTGCCGCGGAGGGGATCGGGTGTTTGGAGGTGTATGCGCACCTTGCGGGGAACGTGCGTGACAGCTGGATGTGCGTCCGGGCACGCCGCAGAGGAACGGGTGCGGGAAGAAGGGACAGATGGACGAGCATGCGAGGAGGGAAGGTCAGAGGCAGAGGGAGCAGGGGTGATGGGGACTCATTGGGAAGCACGAATCCCCTGAACGTCACAGTATCCCCCCCTTGAGGATCGATCTCCGGACGATCCTGCCATGGCTTCTGGCGGAATTTCCGATGAAATTGCCAGAGGAGTTTGAGAGCGTGAAGATGGTGAGAAGGAATCCAGGAACGTTCCTCTGGACCATAACCCTTCCAGTGAACAAGGAACTGTAACTTGTTTCTGGACCAACGGGAAACGATTATGGAGTGTACCTCATATTCCTGCTGTCCGTGAATGGTCACAGGGTTGGATTTTTGGGAACGATCCGGGAAGTGAGCACTTTGGATAACCGGTTTGAGTAAAGACACATGGAACACTGAAGGAATCCTCATGGTGGGAGGAAGTGCCAGACGGTATGCGACCGGATTGATCCTCTCAAGGATCTTAAAGGGACCCAAGAATCTCGGGGCCAATTTCAGAGACATAGTCTTGAGCCTTATATTTTTTGAGGATAACCACACTCTGTCTCCGGGTTTAAACGAAGGGCCCGGTTCGCGTCGTCGATCTGCCTTTGTTTTTTGTCTTGAGACCGCAGTTCTTAAGAATTTTCCTCCAAGAGTTTTGAAGAGTAGAGACATGAGAAACCGCTGCGGGAACCCCAGAAGGGAGGGAGGAGAGGGGAAGACTGCTAGGATGGAATCCAAAATTAATGAAGAAAGGGGACTCTTACGTAGATTCATTTTTAAGAGAGTTAATTGTAAACTCAGCCCAAGGTAATAGATCCACCCAGTTGTCTTGAGATTCGGAGACGAAACATCTGAGATACTAAGGTCTGTTTCATTCTTTCCGTTTGACCGTTGGTCTGAGGGTGGTATCCAGAAGAAAATAGAAGGGAAATCCCAAGTCTCTGGGAAAACGCACACGCCAAAATTTAGAGATGAATTGAGAACCTCTGTCAGAAACAATTGAAATAGGAACACCGTGTAATCTGAAAATTTCCTTAGAAAAAATATCGGCCAAAGTAGCAGAATTAGGGAGGCCCTTGAGGGGTATAAAGTGTGAATGCTTGGAAAATCTATCTACTACAACAAGAATGGTATTCATCCCTTTAGAATTGGGAAGCTCGACAATAAAGTCCATAGAGATGTGTTTCCAAGGTTGCTCCGTAATGGGACGAGGCAAGAGGAGACCAGACAGTTTGTGATGGGCGGATTTACTCTGGGCACCAAGCTCTGGTGAAATCAAAAATGTCTTTGTTCATTTTAGGCCACCAAAAGGTCCGGTTAATAAGATCCGCTGTCCTCTTGAAGCCTGGATGACCGGCGATCTAGAAGAATGTCCCCAAAGAAGAATCTTGTGGTGAAAACGTGGAGCTGCGTATAAGCGTCCCTCTGGCACCATAAATCTCCTGGGAATATGAACCTGGGCTTTGTTGATTTCATCCAAAACATCAAAATTATTGGCAGAAATTATGCACTTGGCGGGGAGAATAGATTCGGAGGCTTCATTAGGGTCGTTCTCTGTAGCGAACTGGCGAGAGAGAGCGTCTGCTTTGATATTTTTGGTACCGGGAATATAAGAAATGGTATAGTTGAAACGAGAGAAGAATAGTGACCAACGAGCCTTACGAGATCATAATCGTCGAGCCCCCTCAATATACAGTACATTTTTGTGATCGGTGAGGATGGCAATAGGCTCCTTGGTGCCTTTGAGAAGATGCCTCCATTCCTGAAGAGTCAATTTAATGACCAATAGCTCACGATTCCCAACATCATAATTTCTCTCGGCTGACGAGAACTTTCGAGAAAAAAAACCACAGGGATGGAGCTTCTCCTGGGGGGAGGGTCTCTGAGAGAGGAAAAACAGAACATAGTGTCCAATATTGGTGCAACAGAAGAAATCCAGAGATATAGCAAATCTCATAACATTAAGGACATCGGATTCCTAGTTTGAAACTTGTGTATAACTCCTTCAGAGCACTTGACAATGTTGTCATCCCAATAAGAGTTCATAAGCACGTGACTGCCAATTTGGCTTAAATCTTAGAGTGGGATTTATTGGGTAATGGGGGGACACAAAACCAAAGGCTAGGGATCCCTTTTCCCCAACCACACTCAGATAAAGTCACAGAACAAACTGGGTAATGCAATAAGTATAATATTAAAGTCCACTCACTGTTGATATACAGGTATAAGGAACAAGGAATCCATGTAGGCGTGCATCCAGCTTGATTGAAGATCAGGAAAGAAACCCTCTAGGGAGGAAAGTGGAGCACAACCTAGAGACAAAACAGCAGGAACCAGCAAACCATAGGTTAAAAAACTCCTTTAACGATCCAAAAGGGGGGGAGATACCATAGAAAAATACACCAACCACCCACTCTGACGCGTTTCGGGCAAAGCCCTTTGTCAAAGAGTATACCCCAATAATAGAAAACACACATTTATATACTTACACATTAATCACCCTAATTGACTGCATCCTCCGGTATTGGTGACGTCAGCAATTCTCGCCGAGCATATCGCGAGACTCACTCGCTAGCCAGAGCCCATTTGGACTAACCAACGAGAGTATATAGCGCCATCTACCCCAGAGGACATGTCAATACAGGAGCAAAGATTAAAAAGCGTCTCACGTGCGTCCGCAACCGGAAGTGACGTCACGGAGATCAATCCAAGGTCTCGAGATGAATCTAGACTTTATGGTGCCTCTAAGAGACGGGGAGAGCCCCCACAGCGCCACCCAGTCCGGAGTACACAACAACACACATAAATAATGCGTGTCCAGTGTATCAATAGCAAGAAATGACGTCATGGAGAACAGACCCAAGCCTCAAGAGGCACCAAGACTCACTGGTACCTACAAGAGACGCGGAGAGTCCACACAGCGCCATCAGCACACACAATCTAAAACATACATCCCTACAGCAAAAACCTCATTACCATAGAATTCATAATACAATGTAACAATAAATGTCTATATTGTAAAGATATAGCGATCCATCTATGAATGATTATAGAAAAGCAAACAACAAAATAATAATAAAATGTAAAAAAGATGAAAAAAAGAAGAATGTACATATAGACATATGGCTAAATAATTAATACATGTATGCCATGACATCCTTATCGCTTCTACATGGGATAATGCAGTGGTTGGTGGAGAGGTACATACAGATTCACAATATAATTAAAATATTTCATATTACCAGCAATCTTGCTGGTCAAATAGAAAACCTCTCCATATAACTGACTAAAAGACCGATTATTTATACGTACAATGCTAGACTTACAATACATATATGTATTAAACATCAGTAATTATGTAATGCTCACAGTAAATACCATCGTATTCAATGCATAGAATCTCCATGACCTAGAGCAAACTGGCGGTGACACTAAGCATATAATGACCATTCAATAGACAAAACGTGAATAAAAGCAATCAGGAAAATGTAACAACTTGCATGATAATAATGCACCCGGCGAGGAATGAGCACTCTGATCACTGGGATAAAAAATGCTTCAATTCCCAGTCCGTGTTCATTCCTCGCGGAGCCATAGATCCTAGAGAATGTATCCAGAACATCTCTCTGTGATTTAGAATGTTTTCCCTATTACCACCTCTGACAGGTAATTTGACAAACTCCAAGGCAGAAAAAGAAAAATTATCAATACTGCCAGAGGGACACGCAGAGAAATCTCTGGATACAGGATACTTTTCATCTTTTTGTTTAATGGATCTCAGATGTTCAGATATCCTCTGTTTGAGAGGACGTATCGTCCTCCCTATGTATTTGCTGCCACAGCCGCATTTCAGCATGTATATCACATAATTGGAATTACATGTAATCAATGATTGGATCCTCAGATTTTCTCTAGTGTAGACATTTCTCAGACTTTTTATTGGTAGTGCATATCTGCACATCTTACATTTTTCACACTTCACAAAGCCTTTAATATTTAAACTGACATTAATCTTGGCATTGGTCTGTAGTAGGCTTGGTGACAAGTGATGTCCTAGGGTCTTAGCCCTTTTAAAGACAAATTTTGGTGGTGTATCGACATACGTCTTAAGTTGATCATCAAGCTTTAATACATTCCAATGCCTATTAAGGATGTTGCGTATTTGGCTGGACTGTTTACTAAATGTAGATATAAATAGAGGGGTAGACTCCTTGGTAAACCCAACTTTAGACTTTACATTCGGTTTTAATAGAATATTTCGATCCATATTTAAAGCATTAATATAGGCGGGGTCTATGACAGATCTACTGTAGCCCCTTAATAGAAATCTGGTTCGGAGTTCCTCAGATCTATCAATGAAGGATTTTTCTGTTGAACAAATCCTTCGTAGGTGTAAAAATTGTGCCTTAGGTATTCCTTTAATTAGTGCAATTGGATGTGCACTCCTAGCCTGGAGAAAGTAAGTGGTGTTGAAAAGAAAAGAATTGTGATGTAATAAAAATGTAATAGCCTCCATAATAAAGATATTTTGTGCTTGTGAACGTGATGATTTGTCAAGAAAAAACTGGGTAGCCTGAATACCTTGTGCGTGACTAATACTAGTGTATAGTGACGTGACATCTAAAGTAACCCAAATATACTGTGCACTCCAAGTGAAAGTTGAAAGAGTGTTGATAAGATCAATTGAGTCCCTAAGATATGAAGGGAGTTGGTGCACAAGTGGCTGTAAAAAAGAATCCACGTACCTACAGTAGCGGCACACTTTATTTTTACAAATACCAGATTCTTAACGCTTTGTTCGTGGCATAAAGACTCCCAACATGTATGTTCTCTATCATTTCTATTATACCCAAGTATCCGCATGAGATAAGATATTATAGGTTAGATTTCATATCATATATAAAGGGTCAAGAATCTGGTTTTTGACTTCTTAGTTTATTGTTATATTGTTCAGCTCTTATTGATTATATATAGGATGTGTATATTCCCCTTAGGTATAGTATTTACAATCTGTGATATATCTCTTATACTCCATCTTCTCCAATTCTTATAGGTTTTATCTTATTATGTGTATTTTATATATATTCATTGGTGGTATATTTGTAGACAGCACAAAGCACTTTTTCAGCTGAGTTGGGGCGTTCCATTCAATTAACATCATTGGATTTTGTATTTAAATACCGGATCTTCCCCTTCTCCACACTTCCCTTTGAAAAAGTTACCCGTGAGTGACGAAACGCGTCAGGGAGCGTCATCACGTTGGACGCATTGACACTGACGTCATCACTAAGCGCTGGAGCAGACTGATCCATGCGCGAGTGCTACAGAGGATTGTGAAAACGGAGCCACTTTCTTGGACTCTTATACAGCATTTACCTGCCCTGGATACCTGCTGGGACGTCGATCCTTTATGCTTTGAGACTGGGATTGCCTCAAGATGATGCAGTATTAACCGGATGGTGGTGATTATAATCACGCAATGCTTATTTTTATTGTACTTTTGTAAGTGCATTTTTTACCCCCTCCTCCCCTTCCCCTCATTAAATATACTTTTTTACGCTATGGGCGTGCACTCTCTCCTCTCTTTTTCCTTTTAGATTCCCTGTGGACGTGGTTTGTCCATATTGAGAGCTGCCGGAGACCCTCTACACCAGCACCCACAATTTTTACTGGAACTATTTCTGAGGACTGGTTTATCATTTTTTTTTGCCTTTCTTTTTCTTTATATGTTGTTAGTTAGTATGTAGATTTTCTCCATATGGTTTACAGGTTTAATACTAATTTGTGCTATAGTAATAATTAAGGAAATCACTATTATTATTAGTTAACACTGTGTAGATTATCATTTATTCTGAGCACGGATATTTACCTTATTATTGTTTTCACATTTATCCAGAGGCGCTGCTTTCTTTTTCTGTTTGTCATATATATATATATATATATATATATAAAAATAGAATTTACCAGATTGGAATCCGGAAAAAACGAGACAGCACACAGTCTTAGTAGTTCCAATGCAGATGTAATCAAAGTAACATGGCACCACCTCCAACGTTTCGGTACACCCAACGTGACCTTCCTCAGGGACGTGCAACAAGTGAATGCTAATCCACCACCTTATATACCCAAACAAATCAAAATTAAATCAAACTCACCCGTGTAGGAGCAACATTGCCCGCGAAACCGCGCCGCAGTGACACGCATACATCCGATGGAACGCATCGCCATCTTGAATTTACACTAACCTCCCTTTAAACTACGGTGGCCTCAATGGTCTGACCAGGCATAATCGCACATGCGCGGACTCATCCTATCTCTCTGTATCGTGACCAGCAACACGCTGCTGAAACGCATCACCATATTGCCTCTCAGCCTAATGCATAGTTAGCCCAACTACGGTGGCCCGCATAGTGCATATTTTATCTATAATGGCGGTTCGCGCATGCGCGAACATGCCCAAGCAGCTCAATGCGCAGAATGTATATAAAAAGCGCAGGCATAGTGTTACTCAAGAGCTAACCTTATTATGTGCATAACAACACCCATATGAGGATGTGCCCTTACAGATCTGATTGAGGATCTATAATTACAAATGCCAGAACTTCATAAAGCAAGGCACCTAGCCGATAAAACCCTGTGGGGGGGCTATAAAATGTGATCGCATTAAAGCAGATTTGCATGTGTTGAAATATATGCTTGATCTTATTTACAGAGGGACCCGCTCCAGCATAAGGACGCAAAACGCTCACAGCAACCATACAAAAACCAATATATTAAACAACAAACATGTGATATGATGTGTGCATCACTGTACAATATATTGTTATCCATGTCCCACTATAATAAATACTATTACTACAATGACTAGAATTAGTCTAAAATCGAAAACCAGATACCATGTTTGGTCACACCTATTTCTTCCTCAATAGAGTGACCAATGGGCTTTTAATATATATGCCCAATGAGACAGCATCTAGTTTATAAATATGTCTATCCGGAATCACCATTCATACTGTGATCCTTTGACTATGTCCTAAAGCCAGCTCATAACAGGCCTTATTTACACGACATATCACATATTTAGAAGTCTCATATATACCATGTAGTATCTATGATCTCTAAGCAGGACATGGAACCAACATGATGCACACACCAACACCCTAAAGTGAACAAGTGAAAATAACAATACATGGGCACATATGGAAATAACACATAAGGACATAATGCAGAAATATTATGAAATGAACATTGTCACAAAAAGACACATAATTACAAGACAAGAAATGATTCCTCAGCAAAACGAAGTGTCATAGTCCTGACTTCTTTTATAGGAAACATCCCAATGAAAAATCTTCGTTTAGGCCAAAAGGGGCCACAGTTTTTAATTCGAAGATGTGCCTCGCTTCGCTTTGCAATAGCAATCTATTCCTATCACCCCCTCGTGTGAGCACTTTGACCTGTGAGATAGGCATGCATCTGAATGTTGCCAATGAATGTTTGAAATCCCTAAAATGTTTGGCAACAGGGAGGCATTTAAACTCTAAATCCTTGGCGTCTGCAGATAATGCTTTGCGAATTGTTGAACGATGGATAGCTATACGTTCTTTAAGCATACGCACTGTCTTCCCAATGTAAAGTAACCCACATGGACATTTAATCAAATATATAACAAATTTTGATTCACAATTCAGATGTTGATGAATCTTGATTTTAGTCCCATTATGTGGATGACAGTAGAAAGATCCCACCTGCATATATTGGCAATTCGTGCAACCCTTGCACCTGTAGGCCCCAGGTTTTTGGGTTAACCAAGTTTTGTCCTTGCTATATTTGTCAGCAGGATCTGCTTGCGTGATCATGTCCCCAACTGACGGACCACGACGAAAACAAAACAAGGGGGGTTCACGGAAGAATTTTCCTATTTTATCATCATTGGCTAGTACATGCCAATTATCTCTAATGCCACGTTGTATGCATGGGGACGCAGTGCTAAATGTGCTTATGACATTAAATCTTGAACTTTTTGATTGGTCGCCCAGTTCGATGTTAGTACGATCTGAGTTTTCCCCTCTAATCACACGATCTAGTGCATCTTTGACGTCGACCGGACTATAGCCTCGCTCTAGGAACCTGCTGGCCATGTTGATAAGTGCAGGTTCCAACTCATTGTGATCACTGGTGATTCGTTTCACCCGTAAAAGTTGTGAATACGGAAGCCCCTTTTTCAACGGGGCCGGATGGTGGCTTGTGGCATAAAGCAATGTATTTTTGTCAGTGTCTTTCTGGTACAGCCTTGTGGCCAATTTGTCGCCAGCTTTGTATACCATCGTGTCCAAGAATGGAATTTCTAGATCACTGTAACACAGCGTAAAACGTATCTTTGATGGAATATCGTTAAGACGGTTAACAAAGTCCTGTAATTCCACAGAAGAGCCACTCCAAATAATAAAAATATCTTTCACACTTTGACACTACCAACTTCATGGAGCATATTAACGATCTAGCATTTAATCCAGCTGGGTGCATATTGGCTACCCTCGACGTAGCAAGCCTCTATACGAATATTCCGCATGAGGAGGGGTTGGAGGCTATCAGGAGAAAGTTGATAACAAATACTTTGCAGACTGGACCACCGTCTGAATTTTTACTACTCCTGATAGAAGTCATCCTAAATAAAAATTTCTTTAGGTTTGAAAATGCATACTATCTGCAGCTCAGTGGGACAGCCATGGGCTCAAACATGGCTCCATCATATGCGAACCTCTACATGGACATGTATGAGCAAACCCACATCTTATGCGATGCGCCCAATGCACACTACATCAGAAAGTTTTTACGCTACATTGATGATATTTTTATTATTTGGAGTGGCTCTTCTGTGGAATTACAGGACTTTGTTAACCGTCTTAACGATATTCCATCAAAGATACGTTTTACGCTGTGTTACAGTGATCTAGAAATTCCATTCTTGGACACGATGGTATACAAAGCTGGCGACAAATTGGCCACAAGGCTGTACCAGAAAGACACTGACAAAAATACATTGCTTTATGCCACAAGCCACCATCCGGCCCCGTTGAAAAAGGGGCTTCCGTATTCACAACTTTTACGGGTGAAACGAATCACCAGTGATCACAATGAGTTGGAACCTGCACTTATCAACATGGCCAGCAGGTTCCTAGAGCGAGGCTATAGTCCGGTCGACGTCAAAGATGCACTAGATCGTGTGATTAGAGGGGAAAACTCAGATCGTACTAACATCGAACTGGGCGACCAATCAAAAAGTTCAAGATTTAATGTCATAAGCACATTTAGCACTGCGTCCCCATGCATACAACGTGGCATTAGAGATAATTGGCATGTACTAGCCAATGATGATAAAATAGGAAAATTCTTCCGTGAACCCCCCTTGTTTTGTTTTCGTCGTGGTCCGTCAGTTGGGGACATGATCACGCAAGCAGATCCTGCTGACAAATATAGCAAGGACAAAACTTGGTTAACCCAAAAACCTGGGGCCTACAGGTGCAAGGGTTGCACGAATTGCCAATATATGCAGGTGGGATCTTTCTACTGTCATCCACATAATGGGACTAAAATCAAGATTCATCAACATCTGAATTGTGAATCAAAATTTGTTATATATTTGATTAAATGTCCATGTGGGTTACTTTACATTGGGAAGACAGTGCGTATGCTTAAAGAACGTATAGCTATCCATCGTTCAACAATTCGCAAAGCATTATCTGCAGACGCCAAGGATTTAGAGTTTAAATGCCTCCCTGTTGCCAAACATTTTAGGGATTTCAAACATTCATTGGCAACATTCAGATGCATGCCTATCTCACAGGTCAAAGTGCTCACACGAGGGGGTGATAGGAATAGATTGCTATTGCAAAGCGAAGCGAGGCACATCTTCGAATTAAAAACTGTGGCCCCTTTTGGCCTAAACGAAGATTTTTCATTGGGATGTTTCCTATAAAAGAAGTCAGGACTATGACACTTCGTTTTGCTGAGGAATCATTTCTTGTCTTGTAATTATGTGTCTTTTTGTGACAATGTTCATTTCATAATATTTCTGCATTATGTCCTTATGTGTTATTTCCATATGTGCCCATGTATTGTTATTTTCACTTGTTCACTTTAGGGTGTTGGTGTGTGCATCATGTTGGTTCCATGTCCTGCTTCGAGATCATAGATACTACATGGTATATATGAGACTTCTAAATATGTGATATGTCGTGTAAATAAGGCCTGTTATGAGCTGGCTTTAGGACATAGTCAAAGGATCACAGTATGAATGGTGATTCCGGATAGACATATTTATAAACTAGATGCTGTCTCATTGGGCATATATATTAAAAGCCCATTGGTCACTCTATTGAGGAAGAAATAGGTGTGACCAAACATGGTATCTGGTTTTCGATTTTAGACTAATTCTAGTCATTGTAGTAATAGTATTTATTATAGTGGGACATGGATAACAATATATTGTACAGTGATGCACACATCATATCACATGTTTGTTGTTTAATATATTGGTTTTTGTATGGTTGCTGTGAGCGTTTTGCGTAATTATGCTGGAGCGGGTCCCTCTGTAAATAAGATCAAGCATATATTTCAACACATGCAAATCTGCTTTAATGCGATCACATTTTATAGCCCCCCCACAGGGTTTTATCGGCTAGGTGCCTTGCTTTATGAAGTTCTGGCATTTGTAATTATAGATCCTCAATCAGATCTGTAAGGGCACATCCTCATATGGGTGTTGTTATGCACATAATAAGGTTAGCTCTTGAGTAACACTATGCCTGCGCTTTTTATATACATTCTGCGCATTGAGCTGCTTGGGCATGTTCGCGCATGCGCGAACCGCCATTATAGATAAAATATGCACTATGCGGGCCACCGTAGTTGGGCTAACTATGCATTAGGCTGAGAGGCAATATGGTGATGCGTTTCAGCAGCGTGTTGCTGGTCACGATACAGAGAGATAGGATGAGTCCGCGCATGTGCGATTATGCCTGGTCAGACCATTGAGGCCACCGTAGTTTAAAGGGAGGTTTGTGTAAATTCAAGATGGCGATGCGTTCCATCGGATGTATGCGTGTCACTGCGGTGCGGTTTCGCGGGCAATGTTGCTCCTACACGGGTGAGTTTGATTTAATTTTGATTTGTTTGGGTATATAAGGTGGTGGATTAGCATTCACTTGTTGCACGTCCCTGAGGAAGGTCACGTTGGGTGTACCGAAACGTTGGAGGTGGTGCCATGTTACTTTGATTACATCTGCATTGGAACTACTAAGACTGTGTGCTGTCTCGTTTTTTCCGGATTCCAATCTGGTAAATTCTATTTTTACATGTGCATATGGGGCAAGCATCAGCATTTTATCTATGTTTACAGTGTGCCAACTGAGATGATTTTTTCATATATATATATATATATATATATATATATATATATATATATACTATATAAATACAGTATATACACACACATGATGAACCAATCTACTATATATTTGTGAAAGCACTGTATGTTTGTCTGCATGGCCTTTCCTAGGGGAAATCTCATTGGTCCCTTGGGCCGCCCGCCCCCGTACACCTCTCATTGGCCTGAGGCGGAGTGACGGCCCAAAACACACACACACACACACACACACACACACACACACACACACACCACCCCCCCCTCGCTCTCTGCGGCTCTCCACTCACATAGATCGCTCCCCCAACTGACCATCCTCGAGAGCGCTCCCCACGGCTCTCACCACCCATAGGCCACTCCCTCACCCGGCGCTCTCCCTCACCCGCTCACCCCCCACTCACCCCCCCCCCCCAGCTCACCCCCCCCCCCACACACACACTCAGCACGCTCTCTGCGGCTCTCCCCTCACACAGGCCGCTCCCTGTCCCCGAGGGCGCTCCTCCGGCTGTCTCCGCCTCTCCCCGCGAGAGGCACAGCTCCTCCTCACCGGAGCGTGTAACCCTCGCCGCGGAGGAGCCCGAGGTGGAGGAGGAGGGCGGCCGTGACCCGGAGGAAGAGGAGCGCAGCCATGTACAAGGTGAGTACACGCAGGGGAATGTGTTATTTACCGTGTCCCTGACTCCCCCTGCCCTTTGCCTGCCCCCTACCCTCCTGCCCTTCCTTCCCCTTCCCATTGCCCACTGCCCTCCCTCCCACTGCCCTTTGGCCCCTGCCCTCCCTCCCCCTGCCCTTTGCCCCTTGCCCTCCCTCCCCAAGCCCTTTGCCCCCTGCCCCCCAGCCCTTTGCCCCCTGCCCCCCCTACCCACCTGCCCTTTGCCCCCTGCCCTCCCTCCCCCTGCCCTTTGCCCCCTGCCCTCGCTCCCCCAGCCCTTTGCCCCCTGTCCCCCCAGCCCTTTGCCCCCTGCCCTCTGCCCCCCCTACCCACATGCCCTTTGCCCTCCCTTCCCCTGCCCCCCCTCCCCACCTCCCCTTTGCCCTCTGCCCTCCCCTGCCCTTTGCCCCCCATCCCTCCCTTCCCTTTGCCCCCCCTGCCCCTCCCTGCCCTTTGCCCCCCCCGCCCCTCCCTGCCATTTGCCCCCCCCCGCCCCTCCCTGCCCTTTGCCCCCCCGCCCCTCCCTTACCTTTGCCCCCCCCACCCCTCCCTGCCCTTTGCCCCCCCACCCCTCCCTGCCCTTTGCCCCCCCCGCCCCTCCCTGCCCTTTGCCCCCTGCCCCTCCCTGCCCTTTGCCCCCCCGCCCCTCCCTGACCTTTGCCCCCCCGCCCCTCCCTGACCTTTGCCCCCCCGCGCCCCTCCCTGACCTCTGCCCCCCACACTCCTCCCTGACCTTTGCCCCCCACGCCCCTCCCTGACCTTTGCCCCCCCACCCCTACCTGACCTTTGCCCCCCCTGCCCCTCCCTGACCTTTGCCCCTCCCTGACCTTTGCCCCTCCCTGCCCTTTGCCCCGCCACTCCCTCCCCACTCCCTGCAACCCCCCCCCGCCCCTCCCTGCCCTTTGCCCCCCCCTGCCCATCCCTGCCCTTTATTCCCCCCCGCCCCTCCCTTCCCTTTGCCCCCCCCACCCCTTGCCCCCCTGCCCTTTGCCCTCCCCACCCTTCTACGCCCCTTGGCCCCACCCCCCGCCCTTCGACGCCCCTACACCCCCGCCCTTCCACTCCATGCCCCCTGCCCTTCCACGCCCGGGCAACGCCGGGTATATCAGCTAGTATACAAATAAATGTAGAAGGGTTATCAAAACCATACTGTACTACAAATAACACTTCTCCATACAGACACACTACATTACAATGAATTTCCTTTAATAAACCTAACTGATCTTACAATCTAAATCATCAAATGCCAATGAAAAACCTCACATTCCAATCAATACATTGCATTTACATTGTATTTATGATGCATAAAATATATGCACCATATACATTCTGCAAATGAATGTGAACAATATCATTGCAAGCTAAATACAATACTGTACTCCAAACAAGTCAACTATTTTAACCAATCAAGTAAACAAAAATCAATATATAAGTACCAACCAGAAAACAAAATTTTAAACCAAAGCTAACCCTTACAATACCAAGGATTACATCTATCTAATTATAAAAAACATTATACTGTACACACATTGAAGCATTGCAATAAACAACATACAGTACTGTACATCCCCTGTATCTCCCTGCCTTGAGTGTAATCTGTGTAAAGCCCCCTCCCCCATAATGTTTCTGTTAAATCCCCCTGCCTGTGTTGCTGTGAGTGCAGTTTATGTAAATGTGGGGAGGGGAAGTGGGTTATAACCCCACCTCCTTGACTGTGATCTGTGTAAAAACCCCTCCCCCCTAATGTTTCTGTTAAATCTCCCTGCCTTGAGTGTAATCTGTATAAAGTCCCCTCCCCATATTGTGTCTGTTAAATCTCCCTGCCTGTGTTGCTGTGAGTGCAGTTTATGTAAATGTGGGGGGGGGGACCCGATGTGCATACTGTGAGGTCTAACCACCCTCACCCACTACCCACATACCGTTACCCCACCCATCCTGGCCATGGGCCCTCCGCTTCTGCAAAACAGACACAAAAATTAAAACATCCAAAGTAATGTCCCCTAACCCCTTAATCACCATAGCGGTTATTAACCGCTACAGTCATTAAGGGGTTAACCCACCCTCACCCACCACTCGGGACGCCTACATACCCTCACACACTAACCCCTCACCCCGTGAGGCCTAACCCCCCTCACCCACTACCCACAAGGGAGGCCTACCCACATACCATTGGGGAATCCCCCCCCACCCCCAGTACCCACAATAAAAACAATAGTGACCCACAATAAACATCATTATATTTATTAAATACATTACCCACCCCCTATACCCCCCATAAATACAAGATTTATCCTTTTACAAACAGGGTTCATAACGCAGCCCCACGCGAGTCTCCGGTGGGCTGGCGGGGCACCTGACAGACCTACAGGGTTCCAGCAGCCCTTTTCAAACAGGTTCTGGAGGCCTGCTGGTGGGTCCCGCCAGCACCATGGCCCCCAGGTGGTCTCCTTTACACCGTGGGCCACAATTGGGTCCTCATGGTAGGCCCAAGGATGTCTGGGAGCCCCGGGTCAGACCCACAGGTGTCTGCGGGGCCTCGGCTGGTTCCCACGGGTGTCTGGGGAACTCACGGGTGCTCACTATGGTTCCGCGGTGCCCCCACAGAAGTGGGACCACACATCTTCATCCCCGCACCTACGGGTCAGCGGTGCCCCCACAGAAGTGGGACCACACAGCTTCATCCCCACAGACTACGGGTCCGCGGTGCCCCCACAGATGTGAGGCCACCTCTTCATCCCCGCATGTGTCAACCGTGGAACCACCAGCCTGGTACCCGTGAGATACCCGAGGAAACCACAGGTGGTCTCCAGAGGTCTCGCACGGAACCACGGAACAAACCCTGAATGTAAAAAAAATAAACCTGGCCTATATATTCAATAAATACACCCCCCCCCCCAACACCTACAGTACAATAATGTGCAAAATAACTATTATCCAGATATGGATAATAGATTAATTGCCCATTATTAAAAACATTAACTAGCATATTCAAATAAATAATAAAGTGCTACTGACCTCATCAAGAAGAAGTCTCCGTCGCCAGCAACATTCTTGTCTTGTCCACAAAATACATTGCCAAAACAAAGCCAATACATTGCAATTACATTCAGATATCAATTAACCCCTTAAACACCTTATTGGATAATAACCGCAAAGGTAATTAAGGGGTTAAGCCACACTGGCCCGATACCCACCCTTCACCCATGAATTTGTACAGTTGCTACATCATGCAACTATATATACAGTATATATATATATACTGAGATATATATATATATATATATATATATATATATATATATATATATATATATATATATATATATATATATATATACAGTATATACACACACATGATGAACCAATATACAAATAAATGTAGAAGGGTTATCAAAACCATACTGTACTACAAATAACACTTCTCCATACAGACACACTACATTACAATGAATTTCCTTTAATAATCCTAACTGATCTTACAATCTAAATCATCAAATGCCAATGAAAAACCTCACATTCCAATCAATACATTGCATTTACATTGTATAAATGATGCATAAAATCTATGCACCATATACATTCTGCAAATGAATGTGAACAATATCATTGCAAGCTAAATACAAATACAGTACAGTACCTCCAAACAAGTCAACTATTTTAACCAATCAAGTAAACAAAAATCAATTAGCAATCATTATTTACATCCCTAAACAATTGATAGTCCATCAATGAAACAATTAACTAATTCACGCCTCGAGCAGAACAATTTAGCATGTGAAAAAATATAAGTACCAACCAGAATACAAACTTTAAAACCAAGGCTAGCCCTGAACACAAGCATACAATATCAACAATTACATCTTTCTAATTTTAAAATACTTTAAACACACAATAAAGCATAGCAGCATAGACAAATTATTTTAAAACACATGAAAGAAAGCTTTTAAAACAACATCATTTCTTACCCTGTATGTATATATCTCTCTAGACATATATACATACATACATACAGTGGCAAGAAATGATATACCACAAAAAAAAAATACACATGTTAAAAAAGCTTTAAAAAAAATTAACAAGTTAAATAAAATACATTTCTTTAGTTCACTTACCATTACTTGCCCCCACCGACTCCCATTGCGCAGCTTACTCACGAACCAATCCACGAACAGGAACCCATAAAATAATAAACCATACAAAAAAATAAACATTAAACTAAAAATCCAAATCAATCCACGGGTCTTCTATTTGTAATCCATCTTCATCTTCATCTGTATTCTTCTTTCTTCTATCTTCTTCCGGGCGGGGCGGGGTCTTCTTTCCATCTTCGGCCACGCCCTGGTCTTCTTTCTTCTCCGGAGGTCCTTCCTCCGCGGCGTCTGGCTTCAAAATGAGACGACATAGGCTTTTAAAGGCCTATGACGTCACATTGTCGTCATATGGTTCCCACGGCCCTGATTGGGCCGTGAAAACCATGTGTTTTGGCCGATAAAAATAAAAATGATGACGTCACTTAAAGGCAATGAAAGCACAGCCAATCAGAATGGCTTTGCTTCAATTGCCTTTAAGATGACGTCATGAAAAGACATATGGCCGCCCTCACATGGTATGGTAGCCAATCAGAGCATGGGAACTCCATCCCTACTCTGATTGGCTCTAGTATACCATGTGACAGAGGCTTGGGTGGAATGTAGTGTGTCTGTATGGAGAAGTGTAATTTGTAGTACAGTATGGTTTAGATAACCCTTCTACATTTATTTGTATATTGGTTCATTATGTGTGTGTATATACTGTATATATATATATATATATATATATATATACAGGTAAACCCCGTTATAACGCGCCTCGTTATAACGTGAAACGGTTATAACGTGGTTTTCCCGTGTCTCCCGTTTTTAAAAAAATAAATAATTTTTTTTTTTTTAAATTTAAATTTATTTTTTTTGCACACTGCACACACTCCCAGCACACACTCTACACTGCACACACTGCACACACTCCCACTGCACACTGCACATACCACACACTCCCAGCACTCACTGCACACACACTCACTGCCCACACTCTCACAATACAAGTCATGCAATAGCAGTTTTCTCTTGATGGAACGACATGCTGAACGACATGTATGTTTTTTTTAAAATAAAGAAACAATCCAAAACTGAAAGTATTGCATGCAAAAAAAAGTGTTTACAAATAATTACAAAGGTGTGTTTCTATAGCACAAATAGATTACAAATGACACGCTTACTTTGAAATTGAATTATGCATACAAACTGGTGCCACACACCTCTCTCCCACTATACACATTGTGCTTGCACAGCCTTATACTGGCATTTTGTTTGCATCTTGCCAAAGACTTTAGAAAAGGTCTACGTGCAAAGCATTGATGTGATATTAGCCCAAATTCCTTTATCACGGAGCAACACAAGTGCAAAGACAGATCTTATCTTTTTGTGTCATACAGCTAAGAACGGTTATACATGAACAAAGTGACAGATATCCAACTCCTCCTATCGGAGTGGCCCAGTCGGTCAAACTCTTCCCCCCCTTCTAATAAATAATGGTAGCTGTCTGAAAAACATAACAGCTGGGCAAAACAGTCAACTCGAACATGAATAGGTTTACTAAATGAAATCTCGGAAAGCAGACAAAACCAGCAGCTCACGGCATCCCGCTGCGTGGCTTTCTACCTGCAGTTGCATAAACTGACGCGCGTAATCTGCAGTACTAGAAAATTCATTGCAAAAGGAGGAAAAAATTAAAAAAATGGCAGCAGCCGTGAGCTCAGCTAGCTGCTCTGAAAAATATCTCCACTGTATGTCAAGCTATTAACTCCCTGAAGCCTGCGCTACACTGCATGTCTACACACAGGAATTGATCGCATCCTCAGTTTTTTCCCCTGCATTCTTCTACAGACTACAAAGGGTCCTTAACTCCTCTCTAGGCTTTAAACAAAAATGCAGGAACAGTGGTTGATTGGTAAACAAAACAGGCTGAAGGGTTGGAGCAGTAAGCGACACTTGCTTAACTCTTGCAATGCCTTGTTGCATGTGGGATTTCAAAATGAATAGACCACCAAGTAACACAGACAAACCTATTTACAACAGAAATGCACAAAGAAGGCACTAAAGATCACATTTAAATCATTCTACTCTCAGAAATTCACTACAAAGGAAACTGCATAGTCAAGAGATAGAGAGACAGAGATATACACACATAGAGAGACAGAGATATACACACATAGAGAGACAGAGATATACACACATAGAGAGACAGAGATATACACACACATAGAGAGACAGAGATATACACACACATAGAGAGACAGAGATATACACACACATAGAGAGACAGAGATATACACACACATAGAGAGACAGAGATACACACACACACACACACACACACACACACACACACACACACACACACACACACACACACACACACACACATGCTCTGACCTCCCCGGCAGCTTGCTATTGAAGAAAAAAAAAACACACGGCTGCCAGAGGGGGCTGGCAGGAAGAGGGAGGGGTTGGGAGGGAGAGGGAGGGAGGAGAGATGAATCGCCGCCATTTGTAGGGCTTCCGGCCACCTCTTCCTTCCCTCCTCACTCCCTCCCTCCCGATCAGGCGCACGGCGGCCATTTTTTTTTAAAATTAGCGCGACCCCGTTACTAACGCGGTGGTCTTGGGATGGACCCCGAGGACCGCGTTATAACGGGGTTTACCTATATATATATATATATAAATATATTTATATATATCTCTGTATATATATATATATATATATATATATATAAATATATATATATATATATATATATATATATATATATATATATATATATATATATATATCTGTATATATATATATATATATACTGTATATATAGTTGCATGATGAAGCAACTGTACAAATTCATGGGTGAAGGGTGGGTATCGGGCCAGTGTTGCTTAACCCCTTAATTACCTTTGCGGTTATTATCCGATAAGGGGGCCTATGCAGAGAACAGCGCTATTTGAAAATTCGCCATTTTTTGGAGAAAATCGCGCAGAAAACAGCAGAAAATGGCGAGTTGCGAAAAACGCGCCAATTTTTCTTTTCTATTTCTAAAACTCGCCTCGCGGCTGGCGAGAACCTCCATCTCGCCAGTTTTAAAAATATCCTAATGCAGAGAGGCGCGAATGGCATCTAGCGGCTGTTCGCGCCAATAAAATGGCGCGATTGTCTCCTTTTTGCCTCGCCAGAAAAAATTGGCAAGAAGCTGCCGCTAGCGGCCATAGCAAAGGGAAAAAAAAGGCGCGATTTTTTTTTTACACATTTCTGAAGCGCGCATCTCGCCAATTTAAACTCGCCACACGCATTCATGTTAAACATAGCAGAATTCGCACATTTCTGCATATGGAGAATAAAACTCTCCAAAAAAGCTACTTTTTAATAAACTCGCCAATTTTAAAATTCGCTGCTCTCTGCATAGGCCCCAAGGTGTTTAAGGGGTTAATTGATATCTGAATGTAATTGCAATGTATTGGCTTTGTTTTGGCAATGTATTTTGTGGACAAGACAAGAATGTTGCTGGCGACGGAGACTTCTTCTTGATGAGGTCAGTAGCACTTTATTATTTATTTGAATATGCTAGTTAATGTTTTTAATAATAGTTATTTTGCACATTATTGTACTGTAGGTGTTGGGGGGGGTGTATGTATTGAATGTATAGGCCAGGTTTATTTTTTTTACATTCAAGATTTGTTCCGTGGTTCCACGTGAAACCTCTGGAGACCACCTGTGGTTTCCTCGGGTATCTCACGGGTACCAGGCTGGTGGTTCCACGGGTGACACATGCGGGGATGAAGAGGTGGCCTCACATCTGTGGGGGCACCGTGGACCCGTAGTCTGCGGGGATGAAGCTGTGTGGTCCCACTTCTGTGGGGGCACCGCGGACCCGTAGGTGCGGGGATGAAGATGTGTGGTCCCACTTCTGTGGGGGCACCGCAGACCCGTAGTGAGCACCCGTAAGTTCCCCAGACCCCTGTGGGAACCACCCGAGGCCCCGCAGACACCTGTGGGTCTGACCCGGGGCTCCCAGACATCCTTGGGCCTACTGTTGGGACCCAATTTTGGCCCACGGTGACCCAAGGAGACCACCTGGGGGCCATGGTGCTGGCGGGACCCACCAGCAGGCCTCCAGAACCTGTTTGAAAAGGGCTGCTGGTACCCTGTAGGTCTGTCAGGTGCCCCGCCAGCCCACCGGGGACTCGCGTGGGGCTGCGTTATGAACCCTGTTTGTAAAAGGATAAATCTTGTATTTATGGGGGGGCACAGGGGGTGGGTAATGTATTTAATAAATTACAAAGGGTGGATGGGGGAGTGGGGGAATAGGCTCTTGCTACTGTCCTGAGAACGGTGCCAGGGGTTTATGGAACTAAGTGACTCATAGAATACTTGCGTAAGCAAGCGAAAGAACCCCTTTAGAACAAGCACTCGTAAAGTGAAAAAGTATGTGTAAATAACTAAACCTTTATTAATTGCTTATGGGTAACAGTGAACACAAAACTCTTAAAAAAAAAATTAAACAACTAACTCCCAGTCCTTAATTCAAGGCTGGTTGACATGTGAAACTAATGAATGGTAATTGCCTGGCAAAAGCAGAATGGATGTTTAGCTAATGCTTCATATATATAGCTGTAAAAATGGTTATATATCTATCACGGACAGACCGGACCAGACATATGAATTCGTACCTACACTGACTGAATTGATTCAAAGAGTACATTGGTGTTAATACAGGAGAGTACTTAATGTATATGAATCAACCGAGATATATATAAAAATCCCTAGAAACGGCGCGTAAGTATAACATGGGTTAAAAAGGCTACTATGTAGCTAGAAATAGGCTGAGGATTGGATGCGTATTGTAATGAAAATATCAGCATGTCATTTACACATTGTCTGTTTATAATCAAATACCTCAGCGTGCACAGGAGTTCTCACAGAGATAAATCTTAACTAGTGAGAGACTCCCCACGGGCTTCCGTGGAAACGACACAGTATACTGCTGCGGCCAAGTTTATTCGAGCATTTGCCCGTTCTTGGCCGCAGCAGTAGCCTGGCGCGCGCCCGAGTGTGACGGGCGCGCGCCGAAGCAGCGGAAGAGCGCCCTCCGATTGGGGCGCTCTCCCTACCGCTACCGGGTCCGCCGGGTCCCCCGGAACCCCCTGCCGCCGTCCCGCAGATCGCGGGACACCAGGGCTCCCTCGGGGAGCCCTGGACGCGCGTGCAGGGGGCGCAGGCTCCCGAAGACGTGTGACCGCACGTCTATGACGCGCGGCACGCCGAGGGGCAGCCACAAGCAAGCCGGGAAATATCCCGGCTTGCGGTACCGACCACACTGCAATAAAGTGTGTCGGTACTGTAGTGAGACGAAGTTGTATAAGTAGTTATTAATATAAAGTGCAATTGTTCATATGCCCACAGTGTGCAATAATATAATTTGCAGATCAGATCTAAATACTCAGATGTATATGTTGTAGCACTAGAAAAATTCTAGGCACCTCCCACGAGTGCTTGTTCTAAAGGGGTTCTTTCGCTTGCTTACGCAAGTATTCTATGTGTCACTTAATGTATTTAATAAATATAATGATGTTTATTGTGGGTCACTATTGTTTTTATTGTGGGTACTGGGGGTGGGGGGGTGTTCCCCAACGGTATGTGGGTAGGCCTCCCTTGTGGGTAGTGGGTGAGGGGGGTTAGGCCTCACGGGGTGAGGGGTTAGTGTGGGAGGGTATGTAGGCATCCAGAGTGGTGGGTGAGGGTGGGTTAACCCCTTAATGACTGTAGCGGTTAATAACCGCTATGGTGATTAAGGGGTTAGGGGACATTACTTTGGATGTTTTAATTTTTGTGTCTGTTTTGCAGAAGCGGAGGGGCCATAGCCAGGATGGGGGGGGTAATGGTATGTGGGTAGTGGGTGAGGGTTGTTAGACCTCACAGTATGCACATCGGGTCCCCCCCCCCCTCCCCACATTTACATAAACTGCACTCACAGCAACACAGGCAGGGAGATTTAACAAACACAATAGGGGGAGGGGGCTTTATACAGATTACACTCAAGGCAGAGAGATTTAACAGAAACATTAGGGGGGAGGGGGCTTTACACAGATCACAGTCAAGGAGGTGGGGTTATAACCCACTCCCCCTCCCCACATTTACATAAACTGCACTCACAGCAACTCAGGCAGGGAGATTTAACAGACACAACAGGGGGAGGGGGCTTTATACAGATTACACTCAAGGCAGGGAGATTTAACAGAAAAATTAGGGGGGAGGGGGCTTTAAACAGATTGCACTCAAGGCAGGGAGATTTAACAGACACAACAGGGGGAGGGGGCTTTATACAGATTACACTCAAGGCAGGGAGATTTAACAGAAAAATTAGGGGGAGGGGGCTTTAAACAGATTACACTCAAGGCAGGGAGATTTAACAGAAACATTATGGGGTAGGGGGCTTTACACAGATTACACTCAAGGCAGGGAGATACAGGGGATGTACTGTACTGTATGTTGTTTATTGCAATACTTCAATGTGTGTACAGTATAATGTTTTTTTACAATTAGATAGATGTAATCCTTGGTATTGTAAGGGTTAGCTTTGGTTTTAAATTTTGTTTTCTGGTTGGTACTTATATATTGATTTTTGTTTACTTGATTGGTTAAAATAGTTGACTTGTTTGGAGTACAGTATTTGTATTTAGCTTGCAATGATATTGTTCACATTCATTTGCAGAATGTATATGGCGCATGGATTTTATTCATCATAAATACAATGTAAATGCAATGTATTGATTGGAATGTGTGGTTTTTCATTGGCATTTGATGATTTAGATTGTAAGATCAGTTAGGTTTATTAAAGGAAATTCATTGTAATGTAGTGTGTCTGTATGGAGAAGTGTTATTTGTAGTACAGTATGGTTTTTATAACCCTTCTACATTTATTTGTATATTGGTTCATCGTGTGTGTGTATATACTGTATATATATAGCGGTATTAACTGCTACGGCCGTGAAGGGGTTAAGTGCACCCGCAACCCCCCGCAAGTCCTAAACTCACACCAAGGGCCAAATACCCCCTTTACCCACCCCCGCTACCCACAATAAAGCGGGCACGGTGGGTTAACCCCTCCATTGCCTTAGCGGTTATCAGCTATGGTAATGAAGCAGCATTTCTGTATTTTTAATAATATTGTGCAGGAGCAGGGGGTCCCCTGAGTTTTGATTTGTGGCTCAGGGAACCCCCTGCTCACTGTACAATATTATTAAAAATACAGTCATGCTGCTTTGTTACCATAGCACATAGCCGCAAAGGTAAGGAATGAGTGTTTATTTATATATGTGTTTTATTCATACTGTAGATGTGCTGAGGGTCTCCGGAGCTGAACCGCTTTGGTTTTAGGTCCAGGGACCCCCTGCTTCCCGAGATACAGGCCCCTTTAGAGGGTGCCGGTATCCCTCTGCTTTGTTTACATGCCGCGGTCACATGCCGCGGCTGTATCTTGGGAAGCAGGGGGTCCCCGGACCTGAAACCAACGCGGTTCAGCTCCGGAGACCCCCTGCACATCTACACTATGAATAAAAATGTATTTTAAATAATTTTTAATGTGCCGATGTTTGCGCAGAGAGAGCAGAGGTTCTCTCTCTGCTGCAAACACATCTCGCCAGGGGCCTATAGTATCATTGATGTGCATATACAGTACTGTATGTGAATGTTAGGGGCTATAGGGGTTGTTGTTATACAGTATATACTGTTTATATACAGTATATACTGCATTACAATTCATGAATTTCTCGGCTTCAAAGACAACAGCTCGCAAACGCCCCCATGCGTTTTTACACGGCATTGCAGTATTGCAGATAGCGGGAATAAAATGCTTAAATCACAGCCGCGAAAATAACGCAATACACCCCGGGAGAAAATAACACAAAACCGCACATCACCGGGATATTCTGAAACCCCTTGCCAGAAGCTGTCGATCCCTCTCTACTAGCTTCTCAAAACTTTGAAGATAAGGTCCTTTATTATAGGTGGGGTAGAATATAGATCTGTTCTTAAACAGTGAATGTTGTGTACCCACCAGAAATAGAGAGGGTGCGGAACTCTATTGCGTATTTAGCAGCAGATCTTCGAGCCTGTGTGATATGGAACAAAGAAAAAGCTACGTGCGGAAGTATCAAACACCTGTTGAAATTCATGCTTAAATTTAGGATAGTCTTGGGTCAACTCAGGTTTGCACTACCAGAGGGGAGAAGCCCAAGCGAGGGCGTCGCCAGTGAGTAAAGCGTAAATGTAGGCCACCTTGGTACGGCCGGTAGGAAAAAGAGAGGGAGACATTTCAAATTGAACCTCGCATTGGTTTATGAATCCACGGCAAGCGAGAGGGTCCCCATCATACCTGTTGGGAGGTGGTATACGTGGTCCTGAGTTACTGTAGGTCACTGAGACAGGAGGTGATGGGGCAGCTGGGGTTTCCTGGAGAGACAGATTAGCAAGTCGTTGTGAGACAGTGGTCAGTTGGTTACTGACAAATTGTAAATGTTCAGAGGAAACACCTTGGCCCACCTCAGGGGGGGTCTGCATTTGTTGGGCTCTGCATAATGTAATGCCTGTATGCCCGCAGACCTGGCCAGTCCCCATTACTGAGGTGGGTAAGGTTATAACATGCACCCACAGCAGTGAGGGCGTGCCCGGACTGTGGTAATGCTTTGCCGGGCCTGTTGAGAAAGGGTTATCGTATACTTGCAACGTCCAGGATACCAGAGTTTGGATAGTAATGTCTGTGTGCCAGAGTTCAGGGATTATAGAGAGCAGTGTGGTGATGTCCGTAAGCCAGTGTTCAAGGATTGGAGAAGGCAGCGTAGTCGTATCCGAATGCAGGGTTCAAGGGCAGGAGAAAGCAGAGTAGTCCAATTCAAAGCAGAGTTCAAGCCAGGGAGATCCAAAGGTAAACAGGGACAGGAACCAGCACTGAAACAGATAGGAGAGCCAATCATAGAGACTGCACACTGGGTCACAAGATGCTATGCAAAGCAATGAGCTAGAGGACAGAAAGGGATAATAAAGGAGGGAGCACCAATGGGAGAGGAAGGAGGAGCAGAGGGTTGAGTGAGAGGTTGCAGGGATAGGTCAGAAAGAGCAAGGGAGGAGACAGGTGAATCACACAGGGATATGGCTTGTACGCTTGGGCTTCTCCCCTCTGGGTAAACAGATCTGACATAAGACAAGACTATCCCAAATTCCGGCGAGAGTTCCAGCGGGTCTTTGACACACCAGCGCGTCGGGAGACTGCCGCTTCTTCCTTGTTTCATCTCTCCCAGGGTCACAGGTCGGCTGCAAGATGCGCGGTGGTGTTCCGCACCATCACTGCAGAAACTCTGTGGAATGATGAAGCTCTCGCCGTGGCATACTGGCAAGGTTTGTCCGAATCCCTCAAGTATGATCTCACAGCAAATGTTCGCCCCTCAGCTCTAGAGGATCTCATTGCCCTCAGCATCCGGATGGACCAGCGCATCCAAGAGCGACGCCATGAGCGCCAGCGTCCCCATTTAATGTCACCCTTGCCTTTTCTCCTAGGCCCCCTCCTTTGGCTCCTCCTGCGTTGGACGCTCCTGAACCGATGCAAATCAGTAGCCAACAGCTTTGGACCGCTGAAAGAACACGCCGCCGAAAAGAGGGTCTCTGCTACTACTGTGGCTCCCCGGAACACCAACTACGTCACTGTCGCCTGAAACCGGGAAACGAGAACGCCCAGTAAAGGTAGAGGGGCTTTTACTGGGTACCATTTCTCCTTGCCCCTCTTCCCCCAAAGAGCTACTGAAGAGAATCCTTCTTCCCATAACTCTCGAGGGTCCCAATCTTTGGGTAGAGGTTGAAGCCTTCATCGACTCCGGGTCTGGTGGTAACATCTTGGATCACGACTATGCCTGCAACAACCAAATCCCGTTAGTCAAGAAGAAGTCACCCGTCGGCCTTGAGGCTATCGACGGTCGACCGTTCCAACCTGCCTTCATTATTTGGGAATCTGTTCCCCTCACCCTGACCACCACGGATGGTCATACTGAAGTCATCATCTTCGATGTTTTCCACTCGCCTACTGTCCAGGTAATTTTGGGATTGCCGTGGCTTCAGCTTCACAACCCGCGTGTTGATTGGACAGACGAACTACCGATCCAATGGGTTCCTACCTTGAAGAAGACGGTCACTCCTCCCGTTACCGTGCTCGCGGGTCTCAACACTTCTTCACTTCCTCTCTCTACCCTGCCGGAGGTATACCATGACTTTTTGGTTGTCTTTAACAAGACTCAGGCTGAAGTCCTACCAACTCATCATTCGTACGACTGCCCCATCGAATTAATTCCTGGAACCACACTCCCCAAGTCTAAGTCATATCCCTATCCCCGTAACCCGAGACCGAGGCTATGCGACCTACATCCAGGAGAATCTTAAGAAAGCATTTATTCAGAATTCCACCTCCCCCGCCGACTTTCGTGGGCTTAACAAAATTACAGTTAAAAAACGGTACCCTCTTCCTCTAATTTCGGAACTCTTTGACCGACTTCAAGGAGCCTCCATATTTTCCAAACTCGACCTAAGAGGAGCTTACAATCTAATCCGAATACGAGACGGTGACAAATGGAAAACTGCATTCAAACACGTACAGGTCATTATGAATGCTTAGTGATGCCGTTCGGCCTCTGCAATTCCCCAGCTGTATTCCAAGAATTTATGAATGACATCTTCCGGGACATTTTGGGTATTTTTGTCATAGTATACCTAGATGATATCCTCATTTTCTCCAAGAACCTGGGAGAGCACATTCGTCACACCAAAGTGGTTCTCACTCGGCTACGTGCAAATAGCCTCTATGCGAAGATGGAGAAATGTCTCTTCCACCAATCATCCACAGCCTTCCTTGGCTATATAATCTCCGATAAAGGCTGAATTCCCTAAAAGCTGTACAACGTTTCCTTGGATTTTCTAACTACTATCGAAAATTCATCCGTAATTTCTCCACTATCGCTCTACCCATTACTGCTCTTACCAAAAAGGGGCTGATCCGACAACATGGTCTTCTGAGACTATCAAATCCTTTGACTTTCTCAAAAGAGCTTTAGTTTCCGCCCCCATCCTCCGGCACCCGGATACATCCCTTCCTTTCACCCTTGAGGTTGACGCTTCAGATGTGGAGCTGGGGCAGTACTCTCACAAAGATCTTCTCCCCCGGAAAGACTCTATCCATGTGGATTTTTTCCAGGAAATTCACTTCGGCCGAGAGAAATTATGATGTCGGGAACAGTGAACTTTTGCCTATCAATTTAGCCTTGCAAGAATGGAGGCATCTCCACGAGGGTACCAAAGAGCCAGTAGCTATTCTCACCGATCACAAAACTTATTGTACATAGAGGGGGCTCGTCGTCTGGGATCCCGTCAAGCACATTCGGCACAGTTTTTCTCTCGTTTCAATTACACGATTTCTATAAAGTCCCTGATACCAATTACGGGTATAAAGTCCCTAATTGTTGTTGTTCATCAGACTGGTTTACGCTCTCCCGGACACAGCAGACTTATTATAGAGTATAAGTGTTGTATTATAGAGTATAAGTGTTGTATTATAGAGTATAATATTGTAGAGCACAAGTGTTAAGATTACAGTGATAAGTTTTTTCTCTTTTAGATTTTCTGTATAAGTTTCCTTTGTATTGCAATCATTTCATTTTTATATAAACTAATTATGGGTACTAACACTAGTAAAAATCTGGGATGTAAACCAGAGTTTATTAAGTATAAAACTAACAAAAAGACTAAGAAAAATAAAAATGTAGGACAGGTCACCGTTTGTAGACGGAAACCAGGTCAAAGCCCCAAAGAATTTGTTGGACAGATTGTCAGAGAATATTATGTTGATCCGTTTGTGGACAATTTGTCTGGGTGGACTGAAGCAATGGGTTCCACTAGTCCGTTTCCAAGAGACGGTGCCTTTGATGATTTTCATATGTTGATGCTCAGAGGCACTTGTCTAGGGGATCATGACTGGTTGTGGTTTGGTCCCAACCCAAAGTGGAATATGAAATATATTCGGGAATCTGCCAATGCATGGGTTAAAATTGCCCCCTATGGGTGTGAAATGTCACCCGATAAAATTGTGTCCTCCGCACCTCCACCGCCTTATATATCTTCCCTGTACACTAGTTTATATCTCAGGAACCCTTTTCGGATGAGGATGTTTTATTAGCAATAACACCTGTGTTGACCCCAGTCCGACTGTGAGTCGCAGTGAGACCCCCCCCCCCTTCGGGTTCGGGTACGCAACAAATATTCTCCACTTCTGTTAGTGAGGGTACCCGAGCTAAAATACAAGCTGCTCAGCAACTGGCTGCTTCTAAAACTGATCTCACTGAGTTAGTCAGCCCTCAAAAGAGCAGTGATAAGTCGTGGACCATGAGTAGTCCTAGAGGTCTCTTACAAACCATAGCCGATTATGTGGCACCTTCAGCCCAGGTTGACACTGTTGTTACAATGCCATTTATGACTGTGGGCGACCAGTTGATTACTAAACCCCCTGATATTATGACTCTTAATGCATGGGCAAAAGACTGTCCTGATACCACTAAACACCCTGAAGCAGCAGTAAGGTATCTTAAAAGGTGTACAAAGGGGATGAATTTGCTTGGGGATGATTTTATTTTTCTGTTAGACACAGTGACTAAACATACAGGAATTAAATGGTCCGCGCGTTGTGACAATCTAAAGAGTGACTATGATAGACCCACTGATGTAAAGGGTAATGTGTGGGCCCAGGCAGATTGGATCGGCGAGTTGTGGAAACAGGTTTTAAAGGTTCTGATTGACGAACATGGTTGTAGGCAAGATATCTCAGAGGCTATAGCCTGTGTCCAGAAATCACATGAGTCAGTCACAGCGTTTTTAAGGAGATTTAAAGAGTGTTGGAAGAATGATTGTGGTCTGCCACTAGAGGACGCTCTTGGCCCATTGTATATTCAACATGCAATGAATAATATGCTACCATCACAAAAACTTATTGTACATTGAGGGGGCTCGTTGTCTGGGATCCCGTCAAGCACGTTCGGCACAGTTTTTCTCTCGTTTCAATTACACGATTTCCTATATTCCCGGTACCAAGAATATCAAGGCCAATGATCTTTCCCGCCAATTTTCTACGGAGGAAGGATCTAACGAATCTTCGGAGACTATTCTTCCCGCAAAATATATTATTTCTGCCAATACTTTTGACATCCTGGATGAGATCAATAAAGCCCAGGCTCATATTCCTAGGAGATTTAAGGTGCCAGAAGGACAACTGTATGCTGCTCCACGTTTTTGACACAATATTTTAGAATGGGGGCATTCTTTCAGATCTGCTGGTCATCCAGGCTTCAAGAGGACAGTGGATCTTATTAAACGGACCTTTTGGTGGCCTAAAATGAACAAAGACATTTTTTATTTCACCAGAGCTTGTCCAGCCTGTGCTCAGAGCAAGTCCGCCCGACACAAACCTTCCGGTCTTCTCCTGCCTCTTCCTATTCCGGAACGGCCTTGGAAGCATATTTCCATGGACTTTATTGTGGAACTCCCAATTTCTAAGGGGATGAATACGATCCTTGTAGTAGTGGACAGATTTTCCAAGCACACACACTTCATACCCCTCAAGGGTCTCCCCAATTCAACTACCTTGGCTTACATTTTTTCTATAGAAATTTTCAGGTTAAACAGCGTGCCACTCTCCATTGTCTCGGACAGGGGTACTCAATTCATCTCTAAGTTTTTGCGAACTTTCTCTCAGAGACTTGGAATTTCCCTCCTCTTCTCCTCGGGTTATCACCCGCAGACCAACGGCCATACGGAGAGAATGAATCAGACCTTGGAGCAGTATCTCAGATGCTTTGTGTCAGAATCTCAAGACAACTGGGTGGACCTATTACCCTGGGCGGAGTTCGCTATTAATTCGCTGAAGAATGAGTCCACGCAAGAGTCGCCTTTTTTCATTAATTATGGGTTCCACCCTAGCAGCCTTCCCCTCTCCTCCCTCCCCTCTGGTGTACCTGCAGCAGATACTCAGGTGTCTAATTTACAATCTTCTTGGAAGAAGATTCAAAAAGCCTTGCAAGGGGCTGTCCAAAAACAAAAGACTCAAGCAGATCGGCGATTAAATATTAAGATTAAATATCGGAATTAAAAATTTTCTTTTTTCATTTTAATACATCTTTAAAAATTTGCAATTTATTTAGCACATTCATTAAGTAGCACATTCTATTAATAATTTAGTTCCACCCTTTAAATATATTCACAGATGAGATTAGTTAATGTTATCTTTATGGGTATTACATATACACTTATTGTTACTGCTAGTGTTTATTTATATAATTATTATTAATGCATTTGTCTTTTGTATTCACAACGTATTGTTATTAATTTACAGTACATAGTGCACCTTATGCTATTTTAGTAATTTCTAGATATTATCACATAATATTTTTAACAATAATATCATATTACTTGCTGTTTCGATGTGTGTTGAATCAGCAGTGCTGATTCCAGTCTTCCTTGAGGTTTTTTGCCGTGTTTACATGGTCTTTGCCCTATATAACTGGCTATACAACATCAACCAATCAACTCCTGAGGAAGTAACGCAACGTGACGAAACGCGTAGAGACGGGGTGACGTCATCTCAGACGGTTATGTGGGAGGAGGTCCTGTGTTCTTCTGCACTTTTTCCAGCTGTTCTGCTTGTGGTTCCATTATTGCACCATCAAAAGAAGATCTTTTAAGCATCAGAGACGCTGAATTGCTGCAGGACTCGTGGCAGGAGTCAGAAGCAGCCAAATCAGGGTCTCAGTATCACGGATGAAAATCCCTCTCCCCCACTCCTGTAGATGACACCCCATACAGATTCTCTCCAATGTATATGTTATTTCAACCTTTTGTAAGTGTATCTCCTAGGGACACTTCTCTTAATAAATTTACCCTCATTTGTACACAGTTACGCGCTATGGAGCTTGCGCTTTTTTGTGTTTTGTTTATATATATATATATATATATATATTATGACTCACAGGAATATCGCTCACACTTAAATAAATTGTGTCCAAAACACCTGTAAATAAGTCATGTGTAGTAAGACTTAACAGTGGTGCTAAAGGTTAAATAAATATGAAAACAACAGAGGGAAAGCGACCTTTAAATAGCACACGGACATAGATGAAAGTGTAACAAAAGAATTTTATTAGGGTGAAAAAAACAGGGGATAAAGTTAAAAGGTGAGGGGTCTCAACACTACCTAGACAATGTGGACCTGGAGGCAAGGGTCTAATTTTAGATCCAAAGCAAGACATGCACAGGACATAGGAGGCTCTATCTAAGCACACCTGTATAACAGTCAACCTACACTGAGATCTTGTGACCACATGAAAAATTACCATATAATTTGTACAATGGTTGCATAGTGTGGGTACACAAGTTTGTAAAGGTAACAGAGTGAACAAAATACGTCACTGCTCAGTGTGTAGATGTCCCGGGCAGAAAGGTAGGTCAAAACTCCATGTCAGGTGAAATAAGGTAGGGGCCCTCCTCAGAAAGACTCCCACTCCAACGAGTTTCGACTGGAAACTGTCTTCTCCCTGAAGAAGACAGTTTCCAGTCGAAATGCGTTGGAGTGGGAGTCTTGCTGAGGAGGGCCCCTACCTTATTTCACCTGACATGGAGTTTTGACCTACTGCTGCGGCAGCTTTTATTCTTACAAATCACCGGCTTTTACCTGGCATGTTCCTGGAATGCCACGCTGTTCACCTGGAGCATGCCGGGCTCCTTTTGCCTTCCCAGCCAGGCGCATGCCCGGCTGACGCGCGGTTGATGTGTTAATTGATAATGGTTCAGGATTTACTAGGCTGCAATGCTTCGCGTGTCCGCCAGATGGCATAAATTCATGACTTGTAATGCGCCGAATCAGTAATGTGTCGGCTTGCAGGTGTTTCGTTTAAAAAAGATACTGTACCACAGTGTGCCATTGTAACTTGGCCTTGGCCTTGAGACTGAAGGAAGAGTTGCCAAAATGTATCAATTTAGGCTTTTCATATTAAAGAAAGACAAAGACCAGTTTCAGTTTGTGTTACACTATTCTGCAGAGACCCACCATGAGTGTTCAAATGCAGCCTGCTTTCCAAAAACCTGACAGAAGTTACGCGTATTTGATATGGGCCGCGATTAATGCAACATAGGATAAGATTGCAACAGTTGCTCAAATTTATCAGTATTTTATCGAAAAATATGACTTTTACAAATTTTCGCCAACTCCTCATACGTGGAAGCGTGCAGTAAGGAAAAGGTTATGTAGTGACCCCTGTTTTCACCGTATTGAGCCCCAATTTGTTGGAGGGTATTGGTGTGTATCACCGGGTTTTTCCCGTACCTATGATCATGGAGGTGGCAAAAGGCAAAGGGTCGTGTTAAAACCAACTATGAAGCGACAGTCGCTGCCAAGCAATGCACAAGCACCAGCACCAGCACCAGCACCGGCTTCCAATGACGGTCCCACTGTCAGTGACAACCCTGAGCCTGAGCCTGAGGCTGAGCTGGATTTGGCGTGCAGTTTTGATGAAGCTTGCATGTACCTAAGCGATTTCCAGCCTCACCTGCTGACTACAGGTGGACTAGTCCCGCTGCCAACTATCGACGTGGATGATGAAGAAAGCTGGACTGGCAGTGGACCAGCGCCGGCGCAAGCTGAATGGGAAATTCAATGGTGAGTACTGTCTTGTTGCCGTATTATTTTGGTGGGGCTGGCTGGGTACTTCTTTAGGGGGCTGACCATTACTGTACTGTACTGTACATTAAAACTTTTCTTTTTGTTTTTTCTCAGAAAAGAAAACGGCTAATGGGGGATTTCAATGGATAATATTGTACTGTATGCTGATGTTTTCCGGCCGTACAGTATAATGTGTAATAAACCCGAAAAAATAAAACTATGCATTTATTCTACATGTTCAGTATCGTTTCATTATGTGTCTTCGACAGTATACTGTACAGTGGTATACAGTGCCTAACATCTATGGGCAAAAATAATTTTATTCCTAGGTGCCCTAGAACAGAAGTTCCCACGCCAATTGCCCGTGAACTTGACCGTGGCCCTAAGTAGTTCCCACGCCAATTGCGCGAATATAATTTAAAATAAACCGTTCTGTGGGTCTGAGCGGGTTGAAATTTGCCTGGTCCTCATGCGGGACGACCCTTGCCATAGTGGCAAAATATCAGCCTTGCACGACCCCCGGAACCAGAGGTACCAAAAGACAGTTTAAAAGCACATTACCAAAGTGGCTTTTTTTCTGCCATGCAAGTCAATGGCAGAAACCTGAACTTTAACATCACCCTGACTCAGCTCTGTTGCCACGAGAGGGTCGCAATTTGCCATGCAATCCTGCCGCAACTAGGACTACATGGTTACCGAATCTGAGCCCTCTAAGTCGAACAGAACCGGAGTTGTGAGTTCCAGGTTTCTGCTCATTCTGACTTAGCCGGTTCAAAGCTTTCTCCGCCATTGCGCTCAATGGTAGGACCCTCCTCGCCGGCGTGACCCTTTCTCGTCGCCATTACTGCTGGGACCCTGTGGGGGTCAAGTGAGGTGGTTCCTAACATCTAGGGGCAAAAAGAATTTTATTTCTAGGTGCCCTAGAACAGAAGTTCCCACGCCAATTGACCTAGTTCCCACGCCAATTGACCTAGTTCCTACCTCAATTGCGCGACCAGCCAGTTAAAAAACAGTGCAGCAAGCCTCTACAGTACGTTTTCCACGTGCATGCGCAGGGGTCTGATTTTCACCGCAGTCACAGTCTCTGACTGCGAGGTGCTGCGGCTCCCTGCTCGTGTGGCTACACAGGCTCACAAAGTGCCCCGATGGTCACTCTGAGCCTCCTAAGTCCACTCTAACACTGGCATCTGTTTTTCCACCTATGGTTTAGGCACTATATACTAATTAGGTCCCTGGCTGTTCAGCAAGCTGCAGTGGGTACTATCACCACTCAGGGATTCCCTGATAGCAGCTTAAAGGGCCAGTTAGTTCCATTAGCACTCAGACTGCTTACATCTGTTTAATGTTGTTATTCATCCCTGGTCCAAGGAGGTATCAGTCACTGTACACAAGTATACCCGCCTTCAGGGCACAACATTTACAGTTCATAATTTACTAAGCAGCTGAGAGCTCACTATCACCGAGTATCGCCTCTGATTTTTACTGTGTATTAGCTCTTATATCCTGACTAATAAACTGTCTCTATGGGTACTACTGATATCTATATGTGTTACTGTCCTCTTCCCTGTAATATCTGCACATAGTGCATTTAATCTATGTATACCACCACTGGGGTTACTAGAGGTCAGATTCGTACTATCACTCTACACTATAGCAGGGCACCACAGGTCAACGAGACCAAGCACTGCACCCTAAAATAAGGTTACTAATATCATTGATTGGAGATTTAACTCCTCACTTACCTTATTATTCTTGTGAGTGTCCGGCAGCCACTTACCTGACTGTTCCTGAGCACACATTAACTATCTAGCTATACCTGGTTTGCTTTAGGCGATTGCGGTTATTAGTACTTACCTCAGAGCCAGTGAATATAGATTGGACAGATCCTTATCTGGATTTCCAGCCAATTGTGCTATCTGTATTTTACAGAATATACGTACACTCCTAGACCCTAAAACCTATATGGTTCTAGTATTGAAGGTCACTCCTTCAGGTCGTCAGTTTTTTACCACCCATTATTTTATTTCATGTGATATAATAAAGTTTGTTTTAAATCATTCACTACACATCCAGATCTTGAACTTGAGTGCTATATTTGGGTTCTATCTCTATCTTCATTCTCCATTGTATTATACCCAAAGCACCGTTCATTCATTACTTACATGAGGCAGCAGCAGGGGCTCCCCTACTTTTTGGCAGTTAAAAAACAGTGCAGCAAGCCTCTACAGTACATTTGTTACACTGGCAAAGGAGCAAATGGAAACAATGTGAGGCAATTCAACATGGTCTTTTATTGGTGGAGTCAGTACAAAAACAGTTATTTACAATATTGGAACATTTAAAGTGCACAGCAATTATAACCATCAACACACAATAATACATTCTGCAGCCTTTATTACATTCTTCTTACACAAAACATTTTTGGTGCATGGGGCACAGGGAGTTAAAGTGACTTGCTTTTTATGTACTGTATTTGGGGGTTGTCTTTGGGGGTTTATTCATCAAATTATTATGATGAACTGCCTTTTGAAATGACACAGCTGTTAACTATTTCAGCCACACACCTCCAGAGTTTTTAATCCCTCCCTAGCCAAGCGTCAATCGGCTGAGTCACCCTACTGTAGCCTACAGTACCATCCCCCTCTCTCCACTGGGTCGTTGATCTTCTGCATATTGCCATTGTGTTCTTAATCCACCCATAGCCGAGCTACAAACACTCAGCACGCCTGCGTCTAATCACACCATCCCCCTCCCCCAACCCTTGGAGGCCTGTTGTTTGAACGGTAATGCTTTGAAAAATCCCCTCTCGAATTTGAAATGTAAATCTGTAGTGCACAGCACTGTGAGAATTGAGAGTACACGGATACAGTATTTCATCAGGGCGTGAAAATATTTGTCAGTCACTATGGTTTACAGTCACATGTTTTTAATACAATACAGTACATTCTTTAATATCTTTAAAATAAAAATATATAAATCCTGGTAAAATATTTTATAAATAAATAAATAAAATAATTCATTGGTGCACTGTAGGGGTTGCTGTCAATGATTATGATTCGCAGGAAAGTGAATAAATATTTATTTTATCAGGAACCAAAAAATATAAATATAAAAATAATCAGGAATAATACATACAGTAATGCAGTCTTTATTAAGTTATTTTGGCAGCTTGAAATTGGATAATCATTTGGAAAACCTTTGTAAAACATGGTGAAACATGAGTAATGCACATTTATAAGAATATTATTTAATACTACAGTATATACAGTACAGTACTGTAATGTACTGTATAATATACTGTACTGTATATACTGTATAGTAAAATTAATTTTTCTTTAGTCTTTATCTTTTCCTCATTCTGTCTGCAGTACAGTAGTTCATTGAGAAAGGAGAGGTTTTGTGTACATCATTGCTGCTGTTTATATACTGTACATTTGACTGTACAAGCAGATTTGACTGGACACAATGCCCCCATCCCCCTAGGCCACCGTTTTTCCTGGAACGACAAGAAAAACAAAAATGTGTGCAGTTACTTTACTGTATTATGGCAGAACTACTGTAGGTGGCTGGCGGAGCTTTGTCTGGAAAGAAAAAAAATGGGGCAGTTACTGTAGTAGGCAGTTACTGTAGTACTGTAAAACTAGTATACTGTATACTGTACTGGAACTACTGTATACTCTGACTACTGTTAAATTCTATGTACTGTAACCTGATGGCTGGTGCTGCTCTCTCTGTAAAGAAAAAACTAACTACTGTATACAGTACTAGTACTCTTACTATCTGGAAAGAAAAAATCTTTGCCATACTTACCTGTAACATACTGTACTTACAATACTACAGCACAGTACTACTTTCCTGATGCTTGCCCATTACGCGCGATGACAATGGGCAACACAGTGGCAATGGTCTATATATTTATTGCAGCGTTCCACGGTGAGTACATCATTTCAAAAACTCAGTATGCCTTTCAACAACTCGTCCTTTTTGGAGGGTTTCACCACTTTCCGGATATGGTCCTTCAGCTGATGCCAGACCATTTCGATCGGATTGAAGTCTGGCGACCTGTCATTGGAAAGAAAGGACAATTGGTTTAAGAGCTAAAAACAGTGGGGAACAAAAATGGGACACGGTCTACTGCACTTACTCCACTGGCGTCTTAACCCAGTTGATGCCACGCTCAAGGATATGCGCCGTTGACGCAGTGTGCTGGGGATCGTTGTCCTGGTAGAAGCGGTGACCATTGGGGAAGTCGCGATTGATGTATTGCACTATCTCGGGCACAATGTTGTCTTGGAAGAAAGCTTTATTCATGATTCCTATAGCAAGAAAAAAAAAGTGCTCAAAAAACTGCACAATAGTACAGTGCATACGGTAAGGCAACACTAGTCAAGTACAGTGCATTAGGCGACATTATATTTGATACATTTTACCTTCAAAGATGACAATGCATCCCGGTCCACGCCTAGAGATGGCACCCACACATGCAGCTTCAAAGGGTTTTTTGGCCGCGGCTTCAAAGATAAGCGGCCATTTTTGTGGAACGCAAATCGTGCAAATCTCTCCAGCGACACAGTAGACTCATCAGTGAAGATGCAATCCTGGAAAGTCTCCCCGCTGTCGATCCATGCCTGGGCCTGGAGCACTCTTTTGATTTTGTTTGCGTCCCGTATCATGGGGTACACTCTGTAATGACAAGGAATAAAAAAAATTTACGGCACAGTGCAGTACAGTTTGCGAAACAACAATTTTACCTCCTGTACTGTCCAGTACTAACCTCACACGTCCATATTTCCATCCAATTCTGCGTCTCATCTTCTTTATGCTGCTCTCGGATACAGTCAGATTGTGCTTTTCCTGCAGAGTGTATTTGACCCTTAATGCACTCCTCTCATCATTCTCCTCACTTATTTTGTCCACCAGAACAGTTGTCTCCCTACAATGTAAAGAAATTATATTGTTTTATTAATATGCAGCAATATAAAATGTATATAAATGTAATGTTGTAATATACAGTACATTAAATATAAATAGACAAAATATATATACTGCTGTACTATAAATATAAATATACAAAATAAATATGCTGTTGTAATATAAATATAAATATACAGTACATCCTATTCAGTATACAGTATACCGTTGTAAGATTAATTGAAATATACAAAAAATGTATACTGCTGTACTATAAATATAAATAGACAAACTACTATACAGTATGTTGTAATATAAATCAACAGAAATAACAACAGTATTACAGTAGATACAGAACTGTACTGTAGATGTACAGTACAGTTTTCTATATTTTTTTTGTTGTTAAGTTTTATAAATATACTTACGCGTTTGTTACCCTTGGTGCCTTTTTCCGGTCTCTGTTTTTTCCTTGTGCATGATAGCTCACGGTGGTTAATGGCACAACGAGGTCAGAAGTAGCTAACCAGCGTTGGATAGCAGCAATTCGGTATCTGCTCCTGTACATCTCCATAATTCGCATGCTGAGATCCTTTGAAATCTTTTTAACAGGCATTGCTGCAAGTGGAAAGAAATACAAACACAAAAATGTATATTCGATGTTTACTCGATGTGTATTCTATGTGCAGTCAATACACAAAATGGATGGTGTATTTATGCGGTAATGACTCACACGCCCACTTTCAACACCTGTACCTGGCCGCCATGCATAAAAGGTCACACACTTTGCATAGGCCACCACTCTAGGATCTTTATCTGAACTTGCCCTTGTCCAGATACTGTACTGCATTATGCCACCTGCTTCCATGGAGCATCCCCGTTTCTATGGACGCAAGAACCCACTCACCTCAGCCGTGCCTGTCATGCTGAAAAAGTGAAAGGCAGCAGCCGTTTCCACGCCAAGGGCAAAGCGACAGGCTAAGGCCAATAAAGAAAACCTTCTGCTGACTTCAAAGGTTACGGGTTTTCTTAGACTTAAGCCTCATTATGTGAAGAAGATATACGGTAATACGCTCTCTACGCAAAACGAATGGCAGCCAACCCATCGGACCCGCAGACCACTTCCCATATGCTTCGACGACTCTGCTGAAGCTGTCCCGGAAATCTTCATCCCGTCTTCTCCACCCCCATCTTCTCCGGTTCCATCTGACGACGCTGCCGCCTCTGAAATCCACGGGTCACTGTCTCCTTTGCGCTTAGACGACTCTGCTTCTCGCCCGGAAATCCAAAGGTCACCTTCTCCATCCCTCTTCGACGCTACCGCTTCTCCTCTACCGGGTATCCACAGGTCACCTCCTCCACTCTCCATCGATGCCGCTTCTCTCCATGGAACCCCCATCTCATCCTCCGTTGCACCCATCCCCCCAGATGTCCAGACGCCATGCACAAGAAGCAGCTCGTTGGACCGGATGCTGAATGGGATAAGTGTGGATCTCCCCGGGAATTCTATTGTGCTGGCAAAGATAGATCTGCTTCTGGAGACCATGTTAAATGTGGAGCAATGGATGCTACAAATGGAGCAACGAATGGATCGACGGATGGAGAAGAGAGGCTGACATTGCGGGCATACATTATTTGCTCGGTGCTAATGCCCCTGTTTCCCCGACGCCGGAGCAGGAGGGTGACATGGATGTGATGAATGGGACCTTCGACCCCCTTCAATCACCAAGCACCCCCCCCTCCACCACAAGATGTAGTGTACATGTATGCCGTTGAGGAGGACATGACAACCCCGTCAAGACCACGCTAGGAGACAACACGGCGACCACGACCGGAGGAAAGCTTCCTCCCAGACATCCCAAACCATCGCCCGTCGCCACAAGCACACCCGCTCCCAAAAGACCTACACCCGCTCGCATCGAAACAGTGCCCGACATCACCCTGCGCGATCTGACAGCGGCTCTTAGGGAGAAGTATAGGGTGATGAGTGCTGGTGTACCCCACAAGTATGCCTTGATCTTTTTTAAGCACCATGTTCACTACACGTTGTACTGCGAGTGGGTGTTCAAAGTGAATTACGATGGGAATCGTGTAAAAAAGGCCCTTCCTGCCAATTTAAGGAAAAACATTGTGGAAGAATTGCAGCGCTTTTATACAGTTACAGATCCTGTAATGAAAGGCGTTCGAGACTGCATTAATGGCGTTTTGCGCCATGCAAGGAATCGGCAATGGATGGACAATGTGGAGGACTGTCAGTGAGACCATACTGTTGTGTTGTGCTGAACTGTATTGTACTCTACATGTTTTGCCCTACAGTACCTGCTGTACTTAAACAAAGGAGATGTTGTTGTGTGTTTTTTTTCACAGGACATGCACAACTCCAGTCCCTGAGGGCCGCAAACTGGCACGGTTTTCAATGTTGCCCTGAAAACCTGCCCTGTTTGCTGCCCTCTAGGACTGAACTGGTGCAGGTCTGACTGACAGTGTTGCGCACGATCCCACTGTACTGTACTGTACAGTACTGGGTTTCTTTAATAAAGGAGATGTTACTTAAAATGTCACTTTAACTCCCTTTGCCCCATGCACCAAAAATGTTTTGTGGCAGAAGAGTGTAATAAAGGCTGCAGAATGTATTATTGTGTGTTGATGGTTATAATTGCTGTGCACTTTAAATGTTTCAATATTGTAAATAAATGTTTTTGTACTGACTCCACCAATAAAAGACCATATTGAATTGCCTCACATTGTTTCCATTTGCTCCTTTGTCAGTGTAACAAATGTACTGTAGAGGCTTGCTGCACTGTTTTTTAACTGGCTGGTCGCGCAATTGGCGTAGGAACTACAGCAATTGGCGTGGGAACTAGGTCAGTTGGCGTGGGAACTTCTGTTCTAGGGCACCTAGAAATAAAATTCTATTTGCCCCTAGATGTTAGGAACCTCCTCACTTGACCCCAACAGGGTCCCAGCAGTAATGGCGGCGAGAAAAGGTCACGCCGGCGAGGAGGGTCCTACCATTGAGCGCAATGGCGGAGAAAGCTTTCAATCGGCTAAGTCAGAATGAGCAGAAACCTACAACTCCGGTTCTGTTCGACTTAGAGGGCTCAGATTCGGTCACCATGTAGTCCTAGTTGCAGGAGGATTGCATGGCAAATTGCGACCCTCTCGTGGCAACAGAACGGAGTCAGGATGATGTTAAATTTCAGGTTTCTGCCATTGACTTGCATGGCAGAAAAAAAGCCACTTTGGTAATGTGCTTTTAAACTCTCTTTTGGTACCTCCGGTTTCGGAGGTCTTGCAAGGCTGATATTTTGCCACTATGGCAAGGGTCCTCCCGCATGGGGACCAGGTAAATTTCAACCCGCTCAGACCCACAGAACGACTTATTTTACATTATATGTTCTTACAGAATACTGTATACAGGATTTATATATTTTTATTTTAAAGATATTAAAGAATGTACTGTATTGTATTAAAAACATGTGACTGTAAACCATAGTGGTAAAATAATAAGTGCAATTTAGCGCTTGTGTGAACAATATTATACAGTGATATACAAACAATAAATCAAAACCTGTGATACAGTATATGATGGAGGTAGTCCTTGAGCTGCCTGAAAGGTTGATCCGGTATCTTCCAACCAGATGAGAAGTTTGTATGGAGTAACCTCCTGTGGCGCTGAGGCTAAGAATGGAAATGGAGTCTTGTGCAATAGTTTTCTTCTTACGCGAACCTATACATGGGTAAGTGGGAGGATGATGTCATCTGGTCCAATAGAGAACTGGGAGCGAATCTCGTCCTATGGCGGCGCTACATAGACGACGTCATATTTATTTGGAGGGGTATAGCCTGTGAATTAGAGACATTCAAAATATATCTTAATGCCAACGACAGAAATCTGACTTTTACATTCAAGGAAAGTAAAAACTGCATAGAGTTTTTGGATTTACAGTTATACACAGAAAACAACATTTTGAAAACCAAAACATATTACAAAACCTGTGCAAGCGAACAATTACTTACTAGCCAGCAGTCACCACAATCCAAACTGGATTAGAAACATTCCTAAAGGACAGCTGGTCAAGATCAAACGTAATTGTTCAGACCCCTTAGTCTTTGATGCCCAGGCACAAGAATTAAAACAGAAATTCATTGATCGTGAGTATAATAAACACCAGTTAGACAATGCCATAGAGACTGTCAAAGCTATGACAAGGTCAGACCTGTTGGAATATAAGCCAAAACAAAAAACTAACACCACAGTTGACACAGTTGCCTTTATCACAAAATACAGTTCATTAGCACCACAGATTGTTAAAACATTTGACAAATACTGGGGCCTTTTACGGCAAGATGACATCTTGAAATGATTTCTGAAAGAAAAAACAGAAATTTATTTCAGGAAAGCAAACAACCTAAAAACAAAACTGTCACCCAGTTGTCCCTTTAGTAGAGACGCACAAAATAAAAGGGATATAATTAAAGGATACTTCCCATGTGTTAAATGTACAGCATGTCAATACAGTATCAAAACCCAAAAGTTTGTTTCAAACATTACATTTAAAGAATATCCTATTAGAACACTCATAAATTGCCATAGTCAATTTGTAATATATTTGTTGGAATGCCCGTGTGGCCTGCAAAATGTGGGCCGCACGGGTAGAACATTACAAAGAAGGCTTGGAGAACACATATACAACATCAAGAGAGGCTTTGAGGCCCATAATGTGTCTCTCCATTTCAAAACAAAACATGCACAAAGCCCAGTGGGACTAAAATGTCACGCCATAGAGTGTCCCACATTCTGTAAGAGAGGGGGAGATAAACTAAATATCATTTCCAGAAGAGAGTCCTATTGGATTTTTGAATTAAAAACCCTCAGCCCTCAAGGTTTGAATGTTGAATTCGACTTGTCAGCATTTCTCAAATAGTGTAGAATCAACATGATTGGCTGGATGGCCCTGTCCTTGTCCGCCGACAGCTTCAGCCATCATGGAATTGCCTGCTTTGCATCATAAAATTATAAAATTAATAAATTGTAAATTATAAAATTATAAAATTGGAATATTATGAAGTTATAAATCATAACACTTTGTCATAAATATTATCACTTATTTAATGTTAGAATCACATAAATTAATTTGTAACATTAGAACAAAATATGTTAAATGTATTATTATTGGTATTATTATTAGGTAGACATTACATTTATTATTGTATAGCCCAAGTATTATTATTTCACATAAATTGTCACATCACTGAAATATAGTCTAGAAGTTCTTTTGCGGTTTTCCATCTCAAAGAAATGTGTCTCTCTAAAGACAACTCTCTAAAGACAGCATTAAAGATATCCATTTAGAATGGTTCCTATTATAAAAACACTTGCTGATGATCAAATCTAAAAGTCCTTTAAAAAAAAAAAAAAAAAAAAAAATTCCTGGTTAAAATCTTCTGGGAAATATACATAAAAATACATCAAAAAATACATCAAATTATTTAATAGGTTCCCAAAAGATTCAAAATTTATTATTATTAAATGTAATTGTATGTGTCATCTTGCAGAATGATTATTGTATACTATGGGGCCTATGCAGAGAGCAGCGAATTTTAAAATTGGCGAATTTATTAAAAAGTAGCTTTTTTGGAGAGTTTTAATCTCCATATGCAGAAAAGTGCGAATTCTGCTATGTTTAACATGGATGCGTGTGGCGAGTTTAAATTGGCGAGATGCGCGCTTCAGAAATGTGTTAACACAAATTCGCGCCTTTTTTTTCCCCTTTGCAATGGCCGCAAGCGGCAGTTTTTTTTGGCGAGGCAAAACGGAGACAATCACGCCATTTTATTGGCGCGAACAGCCGCTAGATGCCGTTCGCGCCTCTCTGCATACGGATATTTTTAAAACTGGCGAGATTGAGGTTCTCGCCAGCCGCGAGGCGAGTTTTACAAATAGAAAAGAAAAATTGGCGCGTTTTTCGGAACTCGCCATTTTCTGCTGCTTTCTGCGCGATTTTCTCCAAAAAATGGCGAATTTCAAAATAGCGCTGCTCTCTGCATAGGCCCCTATATGTTTTGAAAAGCATTGCATAGTATGATTCTATCCACACAGGGTCACCCTTTTTATTTTTATCTCAATCATTAATATATTTTTAATATTTTTTATTTTATTTTTGTATCTTTCCCCTTCAAGGGATTAAAGCATTAAGTTATACAAGGTCCGGTGTCTGAAGTCTGGATGGAAACAATATGCACAGCATAAGATATATTTTGTGGTAAATACTAGTTATTGTAATAACACTATGTTTGATAATAGATTCATCCACTATTGCTCATTATTGTTCACTGTTATAGCTATATGTAAACCAAAGTGCCATGTAAACAAATGGTCTAAATGTTGAAAAATTCATTCATTAGTATATAGAAATACAGGACTTCCATTAGGACTCTAATTAGGGTGTTCCCATGAAAGAATCACCTCAATCATCACAATTGAATTATCGGGGTGTTTAAAAGGAGGCATAATCCCATGCAGCAACCATCCCTGATGAAGAAACCCATCAATTGGAGTTTCGAAACGCGTAGGAAGGTTTGTGGCCATCCAGGGACACCGTAGCAGTGCTAACCAGGCAGTGATGTCAGCGGAGGAGACGTTCGGAAGAAACTCTGTTGGCAACGAGACCACGAGGATTGCAGGAGACCTCCCCGCACAAACAGACGTTCTGCACCCCACGGCGAGCGGTTATTCCTGAAGTAAAAGACCCTGAACCATTGCACATGTCCTACTCATGGACGGTGAGTAGGATTCCAGTTTTACCAATGGCGGAGCAACACAGCTTCCTTAAGCACAAGCGCTTGGAAGTCTATTTTTCATTTATCCAGCAGGAGATTGATCAACTGTTTTATTAATAATATGTTTTACTTCAATTGTAGTAACAATTGTTTTAACTAATAAATGCTCTTTGTACCTTATCCATCATATTATCTATTGTCCCAAGGGTAATACACTATTGTGGTGTTCTCTGTTTATCTTTTGTCTCCCACTCTGAGGTTACCAGTACAAGAAGAAAACTATTGCACAAGACTCCATTTGCATTCTTAGCCTCAGCGCCACAGGAGGTTACTCCATGTAAACCATAGTGACTGACAAATATTTTCACACCCTGATGAAATACTTTATCAGTGTACTCTCAATTCTCACAGTGCTGTGCACTACAGATTTACATTTCAAATTCGAGAGGGGATTTTTCAAAGCATTACCGTTCAAACAACAGGCCTCTAAGGGTTGGGGGAGGGGGATGGTGTGATTAGACGCAGGTGTGCTGAGTGTTTGTAGCTCGGCTATTGGCGGATTAAGAACACAATGGCAATATGCAGAAGATCAACGACCCAGTGGAGAGAGGGGGATGGTACTGTAGGCTACAGTAGGGTGACTCAGCCGATTGATGCTTGGCTAGGGAGGGATTAAAAACTCTGGAGGTGTGTGGCTGAAATAGTTAACAGCTGTGTCATTTCAAAAGGCAGTTCATCATAATAATTTGATGAATAAACCCCCAAAGACAACCCCCAAATACAGTACATAAAAAGCAAGTCACTTTAACTCCCTGTGCCCCATGCACCAAAATGTTTTTTGCAGAAGAATGTAATAAAGGCTGCAGAATGTATTATTGTGTGTTGATGGTTATAATTGCTGTGCACTTTAAATGTTTCAATATTATAAATAAATGTTTTTGTACTGACTCCACCAATAAAAGACCATGTTGAATTGCCTCACATTGTTTCCATTTGCTCCTTTGCCAGTGTAACAAATGTACTGTAGAGGCTTGCTGCACTGTTTTTTAACTGGCTGGTCGCGCAATTGAGGTAGGAACTAGGTCAATTGGCGTGGGAACTAGGTCAATTGGCGTGGGAACTTCTGTTCTAGGGCACCTAGAAATAAAATTATTTTTGCCCCTAGATGTTAGGAACCTCTTCACTTGACCCCAACAGGATCCCAGCAGTAATGGCGACGAGAAAGGGTCACACCGGCGAGGAGGGTCCTACCATTGAGCACAATGGCGGAGAAAGCTTTGAACTGGCTAAGTCAGAATGAGCAGAAACCTGGAACCCACAACTCCGGTTCTGTTCGACTTAGAGGGCTCAGATTCGGTCACCATGTAGTCCTAGTTGCAGCAGGATTGCATAGCAAATTGCGACCCTCTCGTGGCAACAGAACTGAGTCAGGGTGATGTTAAAGTTCAGGTTTCTGCCATTGACTTGCATGGCAGAAAAAAAGCCACTTTGGTAATGTGCCTTTAAACTGTCTTTTGGTACCTCCGGTTTCGGGGGTCTTGCAAGGCTGATATTTTGCCACTATGGCAAGGGTCCTCCCGCATGAGGACCAGGCAAATTTCAACCCGCTCAGACCCACAGAACGGGTTATTTTAAATTATATTCGTACAATTGGCGTGGGAACTACTTAGGGCCGCGGTCAAGTTCACGGGCAATTGGTGTGGGAACTTCTGTTCTAGGGCACCTAGGAATAAAATTCTTTTTGCCCATAGATGTTAGGCACTGTATACCACTGTACAGTATACTGTGGAAGACACATAATGAAACGATACTGAACATGTAGAATAAATGCATAGTTTTATTTTTTCGGGTTTATTACACAGTATACTGTATGGCCGGAAAACATCAGCATATAGTACAATATTATCCATCGAAATCCCCCATTAGACGTTTTCTATTCTGATGAAAAACAAAAAGAAACGTTTTAATGTACAGTAATGGTCAGCCCCCTAAAGAAGTACCCAGCCAGCCCCACCAAAATAATACGGCAACAAGACAGTACTCACCATAGAATTAAAATTCATTTTCCCCCAGATGTTAGGAACCCCCTCACTTCACCCCAACAGGGTCCGAGCATGTAGAGTACTGTACTTTAAAATAAATTAAATATGCAATTTTACTATTTCTGCGCGAGCATGCACAGACTGTGTACTGTAGGTTGAACCGCGAAGGTATTAGACTTCAGAGACAACAGCTCGCAAACGCCCCCATGCGTTTTTACACGGCATTGCAATATTGCAGATAGCGGGAATAAAATGCTTAAATCACAGCCGGGAAAATAACGCAATACACCACGGGAGAAAACGACAAAAAAACGCACATCACCGGGATCTTCTGAAATTCGCGGAGCTAGCCAAGTAAGAATAAAGTTGGTCGCCACTGTACCTTTCTGCCCGGGACATCTACACACTGAGCGGTGATGTATTTTGTTCACTCTGTTACCTTTACAAACTTGTGTACCCACACTATGCAACCATTGTACAAATTTTCTGGTAATTTTTCATGTGGTCACAAGATCTCAGTGTAGGTTGATTGTTATACATGTGTGCTTAGATAGAGTCTCCTATGTCCTGTGCATGTCTTGCTTTGGATCTAAAATTAGACCCTTGCCTCCAGGTCCACATTGTCTAGGTAGTGTTGAGCCCCCCTCACCTTTTAACTTTATCCCCTGTTTTATTCACCCTAATAAAATTATTTTGTTACACTTTCATCTATGTCCGTGTGCTATTTAAAGGTTGCTTTCCCTCTGTTGTTTTCATATATATATATATATATATATATATGTATAAATATATATACATACAGTCATGGATAAAGAAAGTCCACCCTCTTTGAATTCCATGGTTTTACATATCAGGACATAATAACAATCATCTGTTCTTTAGCAGGTCTTAAAGTTAGGTAAATACAACCTCAGATGAACAACAACACATGACATATTACACTGTCATGATTTATTTAACAAAAAATAAAGCCAAAATGGAGAAGCCATGTGTGAAAAGCTAAGTACACCTTATGATTCAATAGCTTGTAGAACCACCTTTAGCAGCAATAACTTGAAGTAATCGTTTTCTGTATGACTTCATCAGTCTCACATCGTTGTGGAGGAATTTTTGCCCACTCTTCTTTACAACGTTGCTTCAGTTCATTGAGGTTTGTGGGCATTTGTTTATGCACAGCTCTCTTAAGTTCCAGCCACAGCATTTCAATTGGGTTGAGGTCTGGACTTTGACTGAGCCATTGCAACACCTTGATTCTTATCTTTTTCAGCCATTCTGTTGTAGATTTGCTGGTGTGCTTGGGATCATTGTCCTGATGCATGACCCAATTTCGGCCAAGCTTTAGCTGTCAGACAGATGACCTCACATTTGACTCTTGAATACTTTGATATACACAGGAGTTCATGGTCGACTCAATGACTGCAAGGTTTCCAGGTCCTGTGGCTGCAAAAACAAGCCCAAATCATCACCCCTCCACCACCGTGCTTGACAGTTGATATGAGGTGTTTGTGCTGATATGCTGTTTTTGGTTTTCGCCAAACGTGGCGCTGTGCATTATGGCCAAACATCTCCACTTTGGTCTCGTCTGTCCAAAGGACATTGTTCCAGAAGTCTTGTGGTTTGTTCAGATGCAACTTTGCAAACCTAAGCCGTTCTGCCATTTTCTTTTTAGAGAGTAGAGGCTTTTTCCTGGCAACCCTTCCAAACAAACCATACTTGTTCAGTTTTTTTCTAATTGTACTGTCGTGAACTTTAACATTTAACATGCTAACTGAGGCCTGCAGAGTCTGAGATGTAACTTTTGGGTATTTTGCAATTTCTCTGAGCATTGCACGGTCTGACCTTGGGGTAAATTTGCTCGGATGTCCGCTCCTTGGAAGATTGGCAAGTGTCTTGAATGTTTTTCACTTTTGAATAATCTTTCTTACTGTAGAATAATGGACTTTAAGTTGTTTGGAAATTGCCTTATAACCCTTCCCAGATTGATGGGCAGCAACAATTGCTTTTCTAAGATCATTGCTGATGTCTTTCCTCCTTGGCATTGTTTTAACATACACCTGAATGCTCCAGACCAGCAAACTGCTAAAACTTCGGCTTTTATAGCAGTGGTCCCACTTGCTGCTGATGAATTAATCAAGGGCATTTAATAAGCAGCACATGTCTGCTACTTTGCATCTTAATTCATATGGAAGCAGTAAGGGTGTACTTAGTTTTTCACACACAGCTTCTCCATTGTGGCTATATTTTTGTTAAATAAATCATGACACAGTGTAATATGTCATGGTTGTTGTTCATCTGAGGTTGTATTTACCTCATTTTAAGACCTGCTAAGAAACAGATGATTGTTATTATGTCCTGATATGTAAAACCATGGAATTCAAAGAGGGTGTACTTTCTTTTTCACATGACTGTGCATATTATATAAATATTCATGAGGAATATATGGCAACTTATTAAGTTAGGCATGAAAAAACATGCACTGTTTATGATTATGCTTTATGATATAAGGAGTTCCAGGTGACTGAAACATAAAATATTGTTTTTAACATCTATTACATGCTTCCATTACATGACATGGCTAAATGTGAGGGTTTATCAAGATTAGTAAAATTACTAAATTAGTCACATTTTGTAAAACCTCGCAAAAGAATGGAACAAACATGGATCTCCAGTCTTTTCATTTGCATTGCCAATATGGAAAACCATCTACATTACATTTATCTTTAGAAATTACAGTTTGTGTTAATTGGGGTGTAGCTTGTCTTTAAGAATTTGCTCATGGAATAAAAGTAATGCAATTTTGGTTTGGCCAGAGATACCATAGCACAAACTGAAGTGGATTATAAAACAGACTGAGAAGGTGATTCATTAAGACATGTTGTACTGTGGGAAGTAATAATAATAAGTATTGTGACTATTAAGAGGTTGAGTGGCCCATTAAATGGGCATAAGGAATTAGAAAGAGACAATTGGGGGTTAGGCCTAAGGGGTTTTCAAGTATACCAGAAAAGATAATTTAGACAATGGTGTTGTAAATACAGGGCTGGATGGGAAGCTTGACAGAGTTGGATATTGAGTATGAAATTCAGAGATCAAATTAATGTTCCAAAAAGAAAACAACAAAGCAAGAGGAATTAATTGGTAATTTGATTTAACTAAATGATCGATAAATAACACCATATCTGTAAATAAAATGTCCAACAGAATCTTTAAATAACTAAGATATGTAAGTAGAGGTGCCTGTATAATTTATTTCATCATTTGTGTGAATTTAGATCGGCTTCGTGCAATAAAATTGTACACGGGTACATTGTATTGCTCCATATATTATATCCACATATCCAGAATACAAATATTTCTATAGAGATTTCAAAATCATAAGTAAGAAGAAAGTAACTCGCCCTCCAGCAGTCAAAACAAATCTACAAAAGCCAGCACAGTCTGTAATGGTGGATTAGCTATAGTACGTACAGGTAAATAATATAACTATTGTTTATATCTATAAACCAAAAACTAATGGTGCCAGAACAAATATTCAGGCGCCATTGCTCTATACAATGGACAAACTCACAGACTTTAAAACCCTCTCTAGAACTTCCCTATTTTTTAATCCTTTAGAAACCACAAGGATTTCAAGGCGATCATGTTTGTGCACTGTTTCTAGGGCTATTATTATTTTATCATCATGCTGGCTTGGTTCCTTCTTGGCTCTTCCTCATCAATGGGCAATGAGCCGAACCAGTCAAGATCTACTACATTCATACCCCGCTTTAACATACGCAATGGGACCGGAGCATGTATGTAAAGTGAAAATGTACTTAAAGTAAAGCATTACTTTTTTTCCACTTTACGATGCATGTACTGTACTGCAATCGTCATATATGTGCATAACTGATGTAAATAAGGCATTTGTAACCAAAATAAATACAATAGGCTTTATTCAAATAAAATGAATGGGAGCAAGCAAATAGGTGAGAGGCGCGCACGCAGGTCAGTACTGTATAGCAGCTCTCTCCTTCTCGCAGTCACGTGCTCCTTCTCGCTGTCTCTCTCTCCTTCTCGCAGTCACGTGCTCCTTCTCGCTGTCTCTCTCTCCTTCTCGCAGTCACGCGCTCCTTCTCGCAGTCTCTCTCTCCTTCTCGCAGTCTCTCTCTCCTCGCAGTCTCTCTCTCCTTCTCGCAGTCTCTCTCTCTCACTCAGTCAGTCTCTCAGTCAGTCTCTCTCTCTCACTCTCTCTCTCTTTCTCACTCAGTCTCTCTCAGTCAGTCTCTCTCTCTCTCACTCTCTCTCTCTCTCACTCAGTCTCTCACTGTCTCTCACTCAGTCACACACTCACTCACTCAGTCACACACTCTCACTCAGTCACGCACACATGCACTCAGTCGCACACGCACTCAGTCACACACTGTCACACACAGTCACTCAGTCACTCAGTCACACACAGTCACTCAGTCACTCAGTCACTCAGTCACACACAGTCACACACAGTCACTCAGTCACACACAGTCACTCAGTCACACACAGACACTCAGTCACACACAGTCACACACACATTGTCACTCAGACACACACAGTCACACACACATTGTCACTCAGACACACACACACACACACACACACAGTCACTCAGTCACACACACACACACACACACACACACACACACACACACACACACACACACACACACACACACACACACACACACACACACACACACACACACACACACACACACACACACAGTCACTCAGTCACACACTGTCACTCAGTCACACACACTGTCACTCACTCAGTCACATACACACACACACACACACACACACACACACACAAAAACACACACACACACACGGTCACTCAGTCACACACACATACATTGTCACTCAGTCACACACACATACATTTTCACTCAGTCACACACACATACATTGTCACTCAGTCACACACACATACATTGTCACTCAGTCACACACACACACACACACACACACACACACACACACACACACACACACACACACACACACACACACACACACACACACACACACACACACACACACACACACACACACACACACACACACACACACACATTGTCACTCAGTCACACACACTTACATTGTCACTCAGTCACACACACATACATTGTCACTCAGTCACACACACACACACACACACACACACACACACACACACACACACACACACACACACACACACACACACACACACACACACACACACACACACACACACACTGTCACTCACTCAGTCACACACACACACACACACACACACACACACACACACACACACACACACACACACACACACACACACACACACACACACACAAACACACACACACACACACACACACACACAAACACACACACACACACACACACACACACACACACACACACACACACTGTCACTCAGTCACACACATACATTGTCACTCAGTCACACACACATACACTGTCACTCAGTCACACACACATACATTGACACTCAGTCACACACACATACATTGTCACTCAGTCACACACACACACACACACACACACACACACACACACACACACACACACACACACACACACACACACACACACACACACACACACACACACACACATAGAGTGACAAACACATACACACACACACAGAAACACATCCAGAGACACAGCTACCTCTGCACTTCCTGCATTTCACACGGGGATTCAGGGCAATGTTAATGTGCCCTGGCAGGCATTTCCGATCTCTGTGCACCTCATGGGAAGGGAAGGGGATGGAGGGTGATTGCAGCCATGTGCTGTTCATGCACACTGTGAATATCCCAGCCGGCATCTGCAGCAGCGCCCCCTAGCTGATTTTTTTTTAATACATCGATTCTAGAACGCAGACCTATTTTAGCAATGTGAAAATAGGAAAAAAAGTGTGTCCTAGAATCGAGAAATACGGTATATCCTATTTCTATTGTCTGGATAGAAAATTATTTTGAACAAATTGACAACTGTTTGGGCTCTTTTTTAACTAATTATATATTTAGATTTTTTTTTGTGAATGTGCATCAAGATTAGTGGACCAGGAACATACCAAAACACTGTTACGGCAGTTCTGCATGAACACGTTCATCTGTCCTCTGACCTATGGTTGAGTTGGGCTTACCAGAGGGGAGCAGAGGCGGTGGGAAGAGCTGCAAGCTCTGAACCACTCCTTGGGCCATACTCCTATGAGAATGTGTGCAGGTGGCTCTCATGGAGTCTCCTCCTGCTCAGTGATTATGCAGCTGCACCTGCTGAGTGGGAGGATCTGTGCCTTCCCAGAGGAACTGCAAGCTGTGGAGATGGCCCACACCGTAGACACACCCCAACACATTCTGTCCATTTCTGAAGGTGTCTGATTGAGTTAATATCTGGCGATGATGGTATTTACATTGCCATGCTCAGTTATAACTGGCAGTCAATGCATGTATGTAAGCTCAGTAGGTCTTTATAGTAGACAGTGAAAGGTGCATGGAATTATCTCAGTGTGTATCTAACACAACATATTGCAAGCCTATACAACCTCTTCTAACACAATTTTTACATTGTTTGTAACTGTTACATATACCTATAATCATATATTATCTCTAATTGTCCATGAAATGTCAGAAAAATTAATGTATTACCATTGTTCATTTAATGCAACCATGTATTATCTTAACTTATACTTAAGTTACTTAAGGCAGGATACTTTGGCTGTGAGCCTTATGGCTGTGTAACATCAAAGTGTAACATTTAAGTGTGTAGCAGAGTTAATCTTGGAGTTGAAATTGGAGGTGAAGATTGAGGAGGATCCGAACTCTACATCACAACTTTATAACTGTGAGAACTTTACTTTCTAAAAGCTGTGATTATTTGTACTCTTCCTATCCTCCAATAACTGGCCAGTCTCTCCTCCTGTATCTCAATATGCCCTCCCTATTGCATTTTCTGTTTACTGTTTCCTCACTCCATTGTGAACATTTCTGATCTCTCCAACTTCCCCACTCCCACTGCACCATTATTTATACACCTCTCTCCCAACAACTTAATTACCCCTAAATAAAAAAACACCCACACAAATCCTCTATTCACACCCTCTATCTACTCCTTCCTGCTGCTGGGGATCTACCCTAAGCCTGAACCCAGACATACACACCTGATCTTACCCACACCTCCCTGCCATCTCTTCCCCTGTAAATTGTGTTAAATTAAATGGTTAACACTGACTAACCTTAAAACATGCCCCACAAATCAAGCATCCCAAAAGCCTGCACTCATGGCTACTGTCCCACAGTCACTTATACCACCCATTGTGGCCAAGCACACCCATCTACAGCACTTATTCCCTCACCTGCCATCTCTGTATGTTTCCCCACAAACCTCTTAGATTGTAAGCTCTTCGGGGCAGGGATTTTCTTTCCTATTGTCTTATTTTTGCTGCACTTATTGTATTATTATAATTCCCTGTACTGTATTCTTTGTGAAGCGCTGAGTACACTTTTGGCGCTATATAAATAAAGACATACAATACAATACAATACAACTCGGTGTCCATGACATATTTGAAAACGAGAGGTAATGCTCAATGTATTACTTCCTGGTAAAACATTTGAAAAATAAATAAATTAAGTAGGACTCTGTGGGTGTAGGTAATTTCCAGTAGCACAGGTCAAGACCCCAGTAGGTTCAGAGCAGTCTTCCCAAAGAAGGGGGGAGTGAGAGAGGAAGATTGAGGGAGTGAAATAGGAAGAGGGGGAGTGAAAGAGGAAGAAAAGGGGAGGATAGAGGAAGAGGGTGGAAAGGGGAGTGAGAGAGTAATGGGGGAAAGGAAAATTAAAGAGGAATAGGGGGAGTGAGAGTGGAAGGGGGAGTGAGAGTGGAAAGGGGTGAAGAAGAGGGGGGGGTGAAAGAGTTAGAAGAGGGGAGGAGAGAGGAAGGGGGAGGGAGAGAAGAAGAATGGGAAAGGGGAGTAAGAGAGTAAAGGGGGGAAAGGTAAATGAAAGAGGAAGATGGGGAGTGAGAAAAGAACGGGGTAAGAGAGGAAAGGGAGAGTGAGAGATGAAGGGGTGGGGAATGAGAGAGGAAGTGGGAGTGAGAGAGGAAAAAAGGGAGCAAAAGAGGAAGACGGTGGTGAGAGAAGAAGAGAAGAGAAGATGATTAAGAGAAGAAAAGGAGTAATAGAGGAATAGGGGGTGAGAGAAGAAGAGAGTGAGGGAGTGAAAAAGAAAGAGGGAGGGAGAGCGTGAGAAAGGAAAGGGGTAGGGGGAGAGAAGGGGGAGGGAGTGAGATAGGAATCTGGGGCATGAGAAAGAAAGAGGGAGAGTTAGAAGAAGAGGGGGATGATAAAGGGAGATAGGAGAGTGAGAGATGAAGAGGGGGAAGAGAGAGGAAGATGTTTGTGTGAGAGGAATAATGGGGAGTGAGAGAGGAAGAGGGGTGAGTGAGAGATAGGAAGGGGGAGAGAGTGACGAAGAGAGGAAGTGTGTAAGGGGAGAGGAATAGGGGGGAGCAAAAGTGGAAGAGGGTGGAAAGGGAAATGAGATAGGAAGAGGAAAGGGGAGTGAGAGAGGAAGAGGGGAAGTTAGAGAGAAAGAGGGGTGCATGAGAGAGGAAAAGGGGGGAGTGAAAGAGGAAAATGGGTGTGGAAGAACAGGAAAGGGGAGTATGAGACGAAGAGGGGGGAGAGGTGGATGAGAGAAGAAGGGGAGAGAGGGAGAGGAGGAGGGGTGTTAGAGTTTAGGGGGGAGTTACATTGTTACATAGTAGATGAGGTTGAAAAAAGACATAGACGTCCATCAAGTTCAACCTATGCTAAATTTAGACAACAGATACTTTATCCTATATCTATACTTACTTATTGATCCAGAGGAAGGCAAACAAAAAACCCCATTAAGGGGAAAAATAAATTCCTTCCTGACTCCAAGAATTGGCAATCGGATCAACCCCTGGATCAACATTCTTCTCATCGTTACTTATTTGGTATAACCCTGTATACCTTTCCTTTCTAAAAAGATGTCCAACCTTTATTTGAACAATTTTATTGTATCTGCCATCACAGTCTCCATGGGTAATGAATTCCAGATTTTAACTGCCCTTACTGTAAAGAACCATTTCCTTTGTTGCTGGTGAAATATCCTTTCCTCAACCTAAAGGGATGCCCCCAAGTCATTTGTAATGCCCTTGGGATGAATAGTTCATTTGAAAGCTCCTTGTACTGTCCCCGAATATATTTGTATATAGTTATCATATCCCCTCTTAGATTACTCTTTTCTAAGGTAAATACATTTTACTTTGCTAGCCTCTCCTCATAAGATAGATTCTCCGTCCCCTTTATTAATGTGTTGGCTTTTCTCTGCACTCTCTCTAGTACCAGAATGTATTTTCTAAGGAGTGTTGCCCAAAATTGTACTCCATACTCAAGGTGTGGTGTTACTAATGCTTTGTAAAGGGGCATAATTATGTTTACTTCCCTTCCAGCCATTGCCCGTTTAATGCAAGATAAGATCGTGTATGCCTTTGCAGCTACTGCATGACTTTGGGCACTATTGCTAAACCTGCTGTCTACAAGCACTTCTCCTTCTCCATCAAGGATTCCCCCAATTTATCCCCATTTAATGTAAATCGACAGTTTATTCTTGCATCCCAAATGCATAATCTAACATTTATCTGCATTTAACCTCATCTGCCATTTACCTGCCCACGTTTCCAGTCTCTCCAAGTCCTTCTGGAGAGAAATTACATCCTGCTCTGAATCTACTGCCTTGCACAATTTAGTATCATCAGCAGAGATGGAGACTTTGCTCTTGATGCCAACCTCAAGGTCATTAATAAACAAGTTAAAAAGCAGGGGTCCCAGTACCGATCCCTGAGGTACTCCAGTCACAACTTTAGCCCAACTTGAAAAAGTTCCATTTATGACAACCCTCTGTTGTCTATCCTTCAACCAGTTATCAATCCAGGTGAAAGCATTATTACTGAGTCCAATTTGCTTTATTTTGTACACCAACCTCTTGTGTGGAACCGTATCAAAAGCTTTTGCAAAATCTAAGTAGACCACATCAACTGCATTACCCTGGTCTAAATTCCTACTTACCTCCTCAAAGAAACAAATATGGTTAGTTTGGCATGAGCTATCCTTCATAAATCCATGCTGACTATTACTAATGATTTTGTTTTCCATTAGGTATTCCTGAATATTATCCCGTATTAAACCTTCAAGTATTTTCCCCACTATTGAAGTCAGGCTTACAGGTCTGTAATTCCCCAGTTGTGATCTAGCTCCCTTTTTTAAATATAGGAACCACATCTGCTTTATGCCAATCTTGTGGTACTGAGCCTGTGGAAATGGAGTCCTTGAATATTAAACATAATGGTTTGGCTATTACTGAACTTAACTCCTTGAGAACTCTTGGATGTATGCCATGTGCCTTATTTACTTAAATTTTTTCAAGCCGCTTATGAACTTCTTCCTCAGTTAACCAATTGTTCATTAATATGGAGGTTGTGGCTTCCTTCTGCGGCACTACTATTGAACTTGATTCTTCCCTGGTAAACACAGAGGCAAAAAAATTGTTTAATACCTCTGCTTTTTCCTTATCTCCAATAATCTGCGTCCCATCTCACACTGAAAGGGTCCTATATTTTATTTTCTCTTTTTTGGTTATTAAGAAACTTAAAGAACTTTTAGGGTTGATCTTACTGTCTATTGCAATCCTTTTTTCATTATCCATTTTTGGTAATTTGATTGCCCTTATGCAATTTTTGTTACATTGCATAATTCTGATATGATGCCACCGTCCCGTCTGACTTAAAGAATCTAAATGCCTTCAACTTCTTGTCCATTTCCACCCCTCCATGTTTATTTAGCCACATTGGTTTTTACTTATTTCTTTTATACTTATTACCCAAGGGTATAAACTGATAAGTTTGCTTTTCTAACAATGTGAGAGAGTAAGTGTGGGGAGTTAGAAAGGAAGAGGGGGATAAGGGGGAGAGAACGCAAAGAAGAAGGGGGTGAGAGAGAAAGTGGAGGAAAAGGGAGTGAGAAGAAGAGGGGGGAGTGAGAGAAAAATAAGGTGAAAAGGGAGTGAGAAGAGGAGGGGAAGACAAATTAGGGATAATGAGCGGTGGAGTGAGAGAAGAAGATGGGATAGTTAGAGATGAAGAAGGGTGAGAGAGGAAGAGGGGGAAAGGCAAATGACAGAGGAACAGGGGTGAGTGAGAGGAAGATGAATGGGGGAATGGGAGAGGAAGAAAAGGTAATGTGAAACAGAGTGGCAAGTCAGACAGGCAGAGGGGTGAGTGAGACAGGAAGTGGGGATTGATAGAGCAAGAATTGGAGTGAAAGAGGAATAGGGGGAAATGTGAGTGAGAGAGGGAGAGGGGGAAAGGGGATTGAGAGAGGAAGAGGAGGAAAGGTAAAGAGAGGAAGAGGGGGAAGTGAGAGAGGAAGATGTGGGAGTTAGAGATGAAGAAGGGACAATGAGAAAGTAAGAGGGGAATGAGAGGAAGAGGGATGTGAGAGAGGAAGAGGGGTGAGTGGGACAGGAACAAGGGTGAGTGAGAGTGAAAGAGGGGGACTGAGCGAGGAAGAATGGGGAGTGAGAGTGGAAAAGGGAGGGCTGAGAGAGGGGGAGTTAGAGTGAAAGAGGGGTGACTGAGAGAGGAAGATGGGAGAGTGAGAGAGGAAGAGGGGGGTGAGAGATTAAGATAAAGATTTAGAGAGGAAAAGGGGGAGTGATAGAGGAGAATGGGAGAGTGAAAAAAGTAGAGGGGGAGAGGAAAGGGGGGTGGGGAATTAGAGAAAAAAAGGAATGAGCATTAGAGAGGAAGAGGGGCAACAGAGAGAGGAAGAGAGGGGTCAGATAAGACTAAGGGGTGAGTGAGAAAGGAAGAAGGGTATGAGAGAGGAAGAAGAGTGAGGAAGTGAGGAAGAGAAGGGAGTGAGGTAAGAAGAGAGGTGAGTGAGAGAGGAAGAGTGGGGATGAGAGGAAGAAGGGGGAGTACGAGAAGACGAAGGGGGAGTGAGAGAGGACGAGGGGGTGAAAAAGGAAAGGGGGTTTGTGAGAGGAAGAGGGGGAGTAATAGAATAATATGGGGAGTGAAAGAGAAGCAGGGAGATAAAGGGGAAGGGTGAATTGATAGAGGAGGTAGAGGGAAGGGAGAGCGGAATGGTGAATTGATAGAGGAAGAGGGGAAAGAGAGGAAGAGGAATGGGGGAATTGGAGAGGAAGGGGGGAAATGGCAGTCAATGAAAGAGGGGCAATGGGGAGTGAGGGAGGAAGAGAGGGTAATGTGAAATAGAGAGGAAGAGGGGCAAGTCAAATAGGAAGAGGGTGAGTGAGAGAGGAATAGGAAAGGGGAATGAGAGAGGAAGAAGAGGAGTGAAAGTGAAAGAGGGGAAAAAGGGTGAGAGAGAAAGATAATGGAAAGGCAAAAGACAGAGGATACAGGAGAGAGTGAGAGAGAGAGGGAGAGAGGGGGTGAGAGGAAAAGGGAAGGAGATAAGTAGAAGAAGGAAGGTGATGGAGAGAGGAAGAGGGGACAGAGAGGAAGAGGGGGGAGTCAGATAGGGCTAGGTGGTGAGCGAAATAGGAAGAGAGAAAGAAGGGTGAGTAAAAGTGGAAGACGGGGTAGTGAAGTAGAAAGAGAGGGGAGTGAGGTAAGAAGAGGGGAAGGAATGTAGGAATAGGGAGAGTCAGAGAGAAAGAGGGGGAGTGAGAGTGGAAGAGGGGGCAGTGAGAGAGGAAGAGGGGGGTGAGAGATTAAGATGAAGAATGAGAGAGGAAGACGGGGGAGCGAGAAATGAAAAGAGGGAAGTGAGAGAGGAGGAGTGGGGGAATGGGAGTGGAAGAGATGATAGTGAGAGAGGATGGCGGGGGAGAGAGCGAGGAAGAGGAGGGAGTGAGAGAGGAAGAAATGGGTGAGTGTGGTGGGTAAGGGGTTAACCAGGCTTATAATAAAGCTCAAGCCCACTTGGTTACCTCTGACCTGTGTTTTTGGGTCCTAGAGTGTCAGCTCTTGGGCCCGGGCATTGTGTATCATTACTGTGCAAAATATGAGAAAACTGCCATTTTTGTTTTTGACCCTTTTCCAGAGGTGCTGGGACCAGGAGATTTTCAGGAGGTAAGTTTCAGGGTGGGTTTGCCAGAGAAAGTCGTTACAGATTGTGGCTATGTATCGGGGTTCTCAAGTTATAAGTTACCCCAGAAATGTTACTGGGAATCACGAGAGATTCTCGGATACAAAGAATCCCAGTGCTCCGGGCAGACGCCATCCTGAAAACTTCTTGCGACTCACCACTAGGACGTCCTGATTCAGTACAGAGCTTGAAAATGAAAAAATGAGGCACAGAGTTTCCGGGTATAGAGGAAGTTTGTTTTATTAACATGGGGACACAAGAGGTTAATGAATCCCCAAACTCTGAATCCAGGATAGGGGTTCAGGGGGGAAATCATATCATGTGTTAAAGGTATGAATTATGGTAGCTCCCGCTCAGGATAAAGCGGAGAGTTTATTGGGGGGTAAGGAAAATGTTTAATTCATGTTAGAATAAAACTGTGTTACAGTAGTTAGATTTTAAAGTATAGGTTGTTGAAACCTGTATAGTTTTAAGCAAAAGTGTTTTAAGATATGGTTAATGTTTAAGCATTAAATTAGGCAGGATCTTTAGTTTGCAAAGTCCCAGCGGGGGCTTATGACTAATAGTTCAAAGAGACATTTGTCCTAGTGGTGCAATCTGTTTATCAGCAGGAAAAGCTAAGTGGGCCCCAGTATTTGCAGCTTCAAAGGATCCCTTCAAACGCCAGGAACTAGATGTGTTAAATCTTGTGTTCACAGACAGGAGTGAAGTAGACTGAGTGGTATTCATTAAGGAAGCAGGATGATATGTGGATATGGCCAGGGGCGTGGCTAGAGAAGAGATCAACTTGAGTGACCTTATTAAATATGAGAATATCATGAGACCTCCTCTGCGGAATATGATACAAATTACATGGGTTTATCGGTGGGACTAAGACACGTGAGGTCTAGCAGGTCCTAAGAGACAAATATTAATATTTCCCTTAATTTTAGGATGACCCGGTTATGTTTAGTATCATTGGGACCAGCATGCGTTCCGGAATGTATTAATATGTCTCACGTGTCAGGAAGTATTACAGAACTGAAGTTATGAGTACATTTAGATATGAAAAGCCATTTTTTAAACGTCCTTTGGGGGAGGAGTTTTACTCTGGGCTAAAACTGTCAATCTCACCACTGATTTACGACAGGGAGGCATTATGTCTCCAGGAAGTAGGCTTGTCTAGATATGCTAAGCGGCTGAAATGCAAAGTTGGCACATGCTCTGTCACTTTTCTGAGGCCATGGATGCCAGGTGTTATCAACCTGGCAAAGAGTGTGAGTGTCCAGGGATTAAAATTCCCACTCAGTGATTCACTGCAGACTGATAGGATGGACTTTTGGGAGTTTTTAAAAGGTCATGCAGTCTGTCAGAAAGTTAGTTCCATCTAAGATTCACATAAGATCAACAAAGAAGTGTCCACGTTTTAGCGTCAGCGGTTCTGAAGTGTGAGGGGTTAACAACATCGTAACCAAGGATCGCGCCCCGATTCCAGAATTCGTTTAAGCTAAGGATTCCCGAACAAATCCTGTAAGGACATTACAAAATCTTTCCTTTCGGCGAAGATATAGGGGTGGCAAGTTGCGCCCCTAGCCAAGGATTGCCGCACGCCTCAAATCACGCACCCACTTGCATGCATGCAGGGGTGTCCAGAGACTTTGTTTTGATCCGTGGACATTTGATTTTGTTTCCCCATCCCAGTAAGTGTTTATTGACTGTAATTGTGAAGTATTGTGTGCTTGTCTTAAAAGGAAATCAATTACAATTTATTTTACCCACCTTGTAATGCTCAGCCAGAATGCCGGTATTAATTTGTTGGTAAGACCTGGTCTACCATGACAGTGAGTGAGAGAGAGAGGATGGTGAGTGAGAGAGGAAGAATAGGAAGTGAGTGATGAAGAGGGGGAATGGGTAGTGAGAGAGGAAGAGGTGGGAAAGGGGATTGAGAGAGAAAGAGGAGGTAAGGTGAATGAGAGAGGAAGATAGAGGAGTGAAAGTAGAAGTTTTTGGGGTCTGAGAATGGAAGACTTGGTAGTGAGAGAGGAAGAGAAGGAGAAATGAGAGAAGGGGTGAAGTGAGAGTGGAAGAGAGGGCATGGGATTGAGTGAGGAAGAGGGGGAAAGGGGAGTGATAGAGAGAGATGGGGAAAGGTTGAATGTGGGAAAAAGAGAGGGGAGTGAAAGAGGACAAAGGGTAGGTGACAGAGGAAGAATGGAGTGATATAGAAGAGGGGAGAATAGAGGGGATATGAGAGAAGAAGAGAAAAGAGGACTGAGAGAGGAAGAAGGGGGAGTCAGATAGGACTGGGAGTGAGTGAGACAGGAAGAAGGGGTGAGGGGAAGAAGCGTGAGGAAGAGAGGGAGATGGGGTAGTGAGGTATGAAGGGAGGTGAGTGAGAGAGGAAAAGGGAGGGGAGAAAGAGAAGAAAAGGAGTGAGTGAGAGAGGGGAAGGGGGAGAGGAAGAGGGGTAGGGAGAGAAGAAGAGGGGAAGTGAGAGATGAAGAGGGAGGATGAGAGAGGAAGAGGGGTGAGTGAATGAAAATTGGGGTATTGAAAGAGGAAGATGGGGAGTAAAGTACAGTAGGAAGAGGGAGTAGTGAGGAAGGAAGAGGGGAGTGAGAGAGGAAGAGGGGATAGTGAGATATGAAGAGGGGAAGTGAGAGATGAGGGAGGATGAGAGAGGAAGAGGGGGAGTGAGAAAGGAACAGAGGGACAGTAAGGGAGGGGGGAGTCAGATAGGACTAGGGGGTGATTGATAAAGGAAAAAGGGGGTGTGAGACAGGAAGAGGGGGGAGTGAGGTAGGAAGAGGATGGAATGAGAGAGACAGGTGGGAGTCAGAGAGGAAGACTGGGGGGAATGAGAATGGAAGCAATAGTAGTGAGAGAAGAAAGTGGGGGAGTGAGAGAGGAAGAGAAGGGGGAGTGAGAGGAAGAGGGGGAAGTGAGAGTGGAAGAGGGGGGAAAGGGAAGTGAGAGACAGAGATTGAAATGGTAGTGAGAGAGGAAGTTGGGGTGTGAGAGAGGAAGAGGGAAGAAATGGGAGTGAGAGAGGACGAGGGGAGAAGTTGAGTGAGAGAGAAAAATGGGGAAAGAAGATTGAGAGGAAGAGGTGGGAGTGATTGAGAAAGGTGGGTGTGAGAGCGGAAGAGGGAGGAATGAGAGAGAAGAGGGGGAGTGAGAGAGGAATATGTGGGAGTTATAGAGGAAGATGGGGTTAGAGAGGAAGAGTGAGGCGAGAGTTGAAGAGTGGGGGTGTAAGAGAGGAAGAGGGGAAAGGAAGAAAATAATTATTGGGAAAAGTGAGGAAGAGGCGTGGCAGAGGATGAGGGGGGATTGGGAAAGGAGGAGGGGGGACTGAGATAGGGAGAGGATGAGAGAGGAAAGGGGGAAGTGAGAAAATATGTAGAAACAAAGAAGGAAATCTCCAAATTAGCACTTCCAAAAGATCCAAGTTAGATCACACATCGAATACTGGATATAGAATTCCGTTAAATTGGTAGGGATATAAGGCCTCATGCAGTAAGCGATGAAAATGTGAAATCGGCAAGCTTACCGATTAGCCATGTTATTGGCGATTTTCCCTCTCCGTATGCAGTAACTGCCGAATCCCTTCAGAATCAAGCCGAAAACCATTCCGCCCACTCTCACGATGATTTGCCGATCACACACAGGTGTATCGGCGTGCATGGCGGGGTGCTGTTAGGTTCGACAATCAAAATTCTTGCTGAATCAGGCGAAGCAAGCATGTATTGGATAGCGCGCCATATTTAAAGGCAACGTGTACTGTTAATCATTCTGTGTGTTGTTGGGAGTGAGAGAGAGAGAGACGCACAGAGCTGGGCGATTTAATATTTGCATATTGACTGAGAGACTTGTTGTGTATTGTGAGAGCTTTGTCCTTTGTTGTTATTTTTACATCTTTGTCTTGTTTTGTATGTGGAAGTGTTTCGTGTGATTGGCTGTACATTTGTTTTTTGTTTTTTGTGAGTGCTATAAGTATGCCCGCAAAGCGTGGGAAGAGTGATGCTGGTGTGAGTGGTAGTGCTACTCGTGCGAGTACGCGTCGGAGTGAACGTACTGTTCAGGGGAGTGATGTTTCTAGGAGTGCGAGTGCTGTTGCTGGGAGTGTGAGTGCTGTTGCTGGGAGTGTGAGTGCTGTTGCTGGGAGTGCGAGTGCTGTTGCTGGGAGTGCGAGTGCTGCTGGTGGCTCAGTTGCTGATGGGGTGTCTTTTGGTGGCGTGCTTGCTGGTGTCCAGCTTTTGGAATCTCTTCCATTGGAACAAGGAGAGTCCAGTCAGCAGCCTGCAAGCTCTGAGCCTAAACGTGCTCGGAAGAAACGTGTGGAGCATCCACATAATCCTCGTTTCAATGACCAGGAAAATACAGCTCTTGTCACTGGGATTCTGGAGCACTATGACAGTCTGTGTGGCCATTTAGTAGGTAAGTGTACCTTTCCATTGATTCTTCAAATACATGTGATCCTAGGTCATGTGAGTTTTGTTAATATGCAAATATGGGTCCATAATATCTATCAATGTTAATTATTGTTGAAACACATCTTTTATCATGCGTTACAACGACAAGAAAACTCAGGCGTTCAATTTACGCTAACTACATACAATATTAATGCAAGCTTCCTTACATGTATAGGTTTAGAAGTGAATGCTCATGTGCTTCACATATTACACCTAAACCAGCATGTTTGCTATCTCTTGGAACAGCTAGCAGTGTAGGAAACTGGTGGTTGTATTATTATGAATTAACGTCATATATTTTGTATGTATTTCTAGTGCGGACAAGTTCATCAAGCAAAAAAGAAATGTGGGACAAAATAATAATTGGTGTGAATGCGTGTGGGAATCGGGTCAGGGACAAGCTGAATTGTCGCAGGAGATTTGATATATTAGGGCTAAATTAAAAAAGAAAATACAAGACCAACGCGTGCATGCTTCTGCTACTGGAGGTGGGCCACCAGCACAACGTCTCATCTTAACTCCATTGGAGGAGCTGCTTCGTGAAAAATTACTTCTCGTCGTCGTGGAGGGTTTGCCCGGTGACAGGGACATCGGAATTTATTCCTCACAATTTCCAGCAGGTGAGAAATGTTACTGTACTAGGCGTGTCGTTGCTTACAGTTATTTTACACATTTCCGCTGCTATTTGTACTTTGTTCCCAATATAAGCATACCTACATCTATATATGTATATATGTCTCTCTCTCTCTCTCTCTCTCTCTCTCTCTCTCTGTCTCTCTCTCTCTCTCTCTCTCTCTCTCTCTCTCTCTATATATATATATATATATATATATATATATATATATAACTAAATATACATATAAGTTGTAATCATACTAAAAGCAGTAAATAATATACCACGTGGCATTGCGTGCTCATTTGCATGTCAATTCCCACAATCCTTTGCTGCAGTGGAAGCAATTTATGGTGGACGATTATGGGGAACAACAGGGTAGCACACATGTGTAAGACATGCTAATGAGAAAATATTACTACACTACCGACACGTTTAATTCGAGCACGGCTAGCACCGCAAGCCGGGGGATGCCCCGGCGTGCTAGCCGCACTCCCTCAGCGTGCCGCGCATCACCGATGCGCGGTCACGCGTCATCGGGTGCCTGCGCCCCCTGCACGCGCGTCCAGGGCTCCCCGAGGGAGCCCTGGTGTCCCGCGATGTGGGGGACGGCGGCAGGGGGTTCCGGGGGACCCGGCGGACCCGGCAGCAGGAGGGAGAGCACCCCGATCGGAGGGCGCTCTTCCGCTGCTTCGGCGCGCGCCCGGCACCCTCCGGCGCGCGCCAGGTTACTGCTGCGGCCGAGAACGGGCAAATGCTCGAATAAACTCGGCCGCAGCAGTAGGTACTGGTGCAGAACATATATATATATAATATTAATGTGTATTTTATTTATTTAACTCCTACAAATATGACATTACTGCCTCTTCAAATCATGCATCTAATATATTACATGCAACGGCCAACAAACATCACTTGCACTAACAAATGTGTTGAGGTTTATTAAAAGGTCCTTTTTTGCTTCATATCATATATAGACATCATAATGAGGCACACGTCGCATATGTTATGTCATTGTGTTCATAGCTTGCACACTTCAGAGTAATATTTTGCTCATCTACCATTGTGTTAAAGCAGCTGCAATTAATATGTAATCACAGCATACACGTCAACAGAGGGGGTGGGGTTCAGCACACAGCCAAATAACAGGGTCATGTTACGGTCAACTTTGTTCTCAAACATCCAGGGGGAGCATATGGGGAAAAAAAACAACAAGGTACACAAATATAAGTGCAGACGTTTCTGGAATGTGGAATTATTATGTCTTGGCTCGTATAGATGTACTACTCACAAGAATTTAGAGTAAATCAGGCAGCTGGCAAATAGGGTTGCCACCCATGTAGATGGCTAAGATCTGGACCCCCCTTGTTGGAGATACTCCATCAGCAAGGTGATGTATGCAAAATATAGAGAGAGAACTACATAGTGCGATCAAAAGGTAAACTTTATATTTTAAAAAACGGGTCTGTAAAATACGCACTTACAATGTGCCAGTAAAAATCAAGCATGTATCTCACAAATGGAGAAAGTAGAAGCTCCCCGAACTGCTCACCGCCTCCCTTGGGTGTCTGGCTTTCTTCCACGGATCTGTGTGCCGATTCAGAGCCTCCCTCAAAGCGCCCGTCCAGGATGATGACGTCACGGCTGCAGAGTGGTCAGCTACGGGTCGCGTCTGAGCCCAAAATTGGTCCACTCAACGCGTTTCGCCCAGCTTGCTGTAGCTGTTGTCGTCTTCGTCAGGAGTGTATAGGATTGGGTACAGTTGACTCTTATATACCCATGTAACAAGCTAATCTAGTTAATTATACAATAAAACAATTAAACAACCTGATCTATGACTATTATTATGGGAGTGAAGTTGGAAATTTCATGGCATACAATAAATTGCTTCGTATACATTAATGTGTAAGTGCAACTGACAGTGCAATGAAAAAACATAGAGCAGACATACTAATCTCATAACATTAAGAGTGCATATATATTTACAAAACAACCCAACTTGGGCAATATGAAATGTCATTAGACAATTACTGTTTAGTATGGCATATGTGTTTGACTGCTAATGCAATCCTGAGTGATATCCTTTGTTTGAAGTCCCATCTGCGATCATCAATGGACAACAATTAAGGAATAAAGTATGAGGGGATAGAGTTTGAGGGGTGAACTTAAATAATCATATTTATGTAGTATGAAACTACTTAAAGCTCTTTATGGATTCTATTATTTTTACAGAAGATCTTCAATTATTGGATATTTAACAATAGTGCTCAAATTAGCAAATAAATAGTCTAATAAAATATTGGTATTAGGAGTTAGTATAAATGTGTGATCTTTAATAGGGTGCAATTATCTGCACAGCATCTATCTGGGAACTATATTATAAGGAGATGTTGCAGAATAGTATTTCCTGATAACATTCTAAACAAAATACACCTGTATTTTTAGGTGTGTCTATGTGGTCCAAACTATAAGTGATGTCTATTCTTATTTCTAGATAATTCAATAAATTGATTTTATAAATAGTGTACAGATTCTATGTATCATGAAACAGAGTCTTATGGGCATTCACTGAGATTGCGTAATCAGGTAGGCTATTATATTCAATGTGAAAATGCATGTGAGTATAATATTGTAAAGTGCTAATTGTGAAACAGTCTATATCAATCTACTATAATGACATTTCATTTACACTGAATGGATACAGGATCAATATTCAAAAACAACAACATACAGATTATATATATGGTGTATACAGTTGCCAGTTCCTATGGTAGTTTCTGAAAGATAAGATGGGAAAAGCTGGTACAGAGGCAGAGAGACAAAGGAACAAAGGGGATCATATTAGTACCATGATTCTAAGCATAATCTATTTCAAAAAAGGAGCAAGATCTATCTCGGCATTCAGGCCTCTTGGAGCTAATGTTTTGAGGCGATGGATCCAAAATGTTTCCCTCTTTAGAAGTTCTAACCCCCTATCCCCTCCCCTCCAATGGGGTAGAACATGTTCGATGGCTTTAAAGATTAGGCCTGTTGGTTCTCCACCGTGAAATTCAGTGAAATGATTTGGTATACTGTGGTTAGTCAATTTTCTCTTAATGCCACTTAGGTGCTCAATAATTCTGGTTCTTACTGGTCTGGTGGTCTTTCCGATATATTGTAGCCTGCAGGAACATTCCATTAGATACACCACATGGTCTGTCCTGCAGGTCATAAAGGTTTCAACATTGAAGACTTCACCAGTGACATTGGGATATTGGGACCCAGAACAGACAGACCAAATGTGATCTTTAAAAAAGCCTCTAATCTCAAAAACAAATTAGCCCCAAGTGCATTAAGGGAAACCAATTCAAAGAACAATAGATGGTTAAACAAAAAAGGTTTCTTTGGCTGTACAAGCTGCAAGGCGTGTGGATTCAGGTCTTCTAACCATACCAACTTTTGCTCTAATGTCACTGATGAATTATCTAGAAATTATCTAGAAATAAGAATAGACATCACTTATAGTTTGGACCACATAGACACACCTAAATACAGGTGTATTTTGTTTAGAATGTTATCAGGAAATACTATTCTGCAACATCTCCCTATAATATAGTTCCATGATAGATGCTGTGCAGATAATTGCACCCTATTAAAGATCACACATTTATACTAACTCCTAATACCAATATTTTATTAGACTATTTATTTGCTAATTTGAGCACTATTGTTAAATATCCAATAATTGAAGATCTTCTGTAAAAATAATAGAATCCATAAAGAGCTTTAAGTAGTTTCATACTACATAAATATGATTATTTAAGTTCACCCCTCAAACTCTATCCCCTCATACTTTATTCCTTAATTGTTGTCCATTGATGATCGCAGATGGGACTTCAAACAAAGGATATCACTCAGGATTGCATTAGCAGTCAAACACATATGCCATACTAAACAGTAATTGTCTAATGACATTTCATATTGCCCAAGTTGGGTTGTTTTGTAAATATATATGCACTCTTAATGTTATGAGATTAGTATGTCTGCTCTATGTTTTTTCATTGCACTGTCAGTTGCACTTACACATTAATGTATACGAAGCAATTTATTGTATGCCATGAAATTTCCAACTTCACTCCCATAATAATAGTCATAGATCAGGTTGTTTAATTGTTTTATTGTATAATTAACTAGATTAGCTTGTTACATGGGTATATAAGAGTCAACTGTACCCAATCCTATACACTCCTGACGAAGCCGACAACAGCTACAGCAAGCTGGGCGAAACGCGTTGAGTGGACCAATTTTGGGCTCAGACGCGACCCGTAGCTGACCAACTCTGCAGCCGTGACGTCATCATCCTGGACTGGCGCTTTGAGGGAGGCTCTGAATCGGCACACAGATCCGTGGAAGAAAGCCAGACACCCGAGGGAGGCGGTGAGCAGTTCGGGGAGCTTCTACTTTCTCCATTTGTGAGATACATGCTTGATTTTTACTGGCACATTGTAAGTGCGTATTTTACAGACCCGTTTTTTAAAATATAAAGTTTACCTTTTGATCGCACTATGTAGTTCTCTCTCTATATTTTGCATACATCACCTTGCTGACGGAGTATCTCCAACAAGGGGGTCCAGATCTTAGCCATCTACATGGGTGGCAACCCTATTTGCCAGCTGCCTGATTTACTCTAAATTCTTGTGAGTAGTACATCTATACGAGCCAAGACATAATCATTCCACATTCCACAAACGTCTGCACTTATATTTGTGTACCTTGTTGTTTTTTTCCCCCATATGCTCCCCCTGGATGTTTGAGAACATTGCTTAAATCTTTGGAACCCGTGAAACAGGTCCCACCAGTGAGTTTTGAGCTGGGTGGTTGGAATATTTTCATCACACATCACTTTTTATTATACATTCACTATTCTTATTATTTATAGTTGTTTGCGCCTTATATCACTTATTTCACAATACACGGTCAACTTTGTTGACACCATTTTCACCTGCTTCAAGTAATTGAAAGGTCTGGTTGATTACTGTTTTTGGGGGAGGGACTACCGTTCTTACAACCTGACTAGCAAAACAGAAGGTAATCACAGTGATTTGAAAGGTTCACTCTAGGTACTAAATCACCCAACAAGCCTTTAGCTATGAAACCGTACGTCACATATTCGTTCACTCAGATCTATAGTTCAACTGATATCAACAACACATTATCACACACAGCATGTGTTGTGTTGTTGAGTGGCAGCAACATTCAGCCGTGCAACAGCTTCTATTAATGTACCACACATATCCTCTAACAAAAACTACAGCTAAACCCCGTTATAACGCGCCTTGCTATACCGCGATTCGGTTATAACGCGGTTTTCCTGTGGCTCCCGTTTAAAAAAAAAAAAAAAAAAAAATTTTTTTTTTGCACACTGCACACACTCCCAGCACACACTCTAAACTGCACACACTCACACTGCACACACCACACACTCCCAGCACACACACTCACTGCACACACACTCATAGCTCTCACAATACAAGTCATGCAATAGCAGTTCTCTTGATGAAATACAGCTGAACGACATGTATGTTTTTTTTTTTAAATAAAGAAACAATCCAAAACTGAAAGTATTGCATGCAAAAAAAAGTGTTTACAAATAATTACAATGGTGTGTTTCTATAGCACAAATAGATTACAAATGACACGCTTACTATGAAATTGAATTATGCTTACAAACTGGTGCCACACACCACTCTCCCACTATACACATTTTGCTTGCACAGCCTTATACTGGCATTTTGTTTGCATTTTGCCAAAGACTTTAGAAAAGGTCTACGTGCACAGCATTGATGTGACATTAGCCCAAATTCCTTTATCACGGAGCAACACAAGTGCAAAGACAGATCTTGTCCTTTTGTGTCATACAGCTAAGAACGGTTATACATGAACAAACTGACAGATATCCAACTCCTCCTATCGGAGGGGCCCAGTCGGTCAAACTCTTCCCCCCCTTCTAATAAATAATGGCAGCTGTCTGAAAAACATTATAACAGCTGGGCAAAACAGTCAACTCGAACATGAATAGGTTTACTAAATGAAATCTCGGAAAGCAGACAAAAACAGCAGCTCACGGCAGTCCGCTGCGTGGCTTTCTACCTGCAGTTGCATAAACTGACGCTCGTAATCTGCAGGACTAGAAAATTCATTGCAAAAGGAGGAAAAAAAATGGCTGCAGCCGTGAGCTCAGCTAGCTGCTCTGAAAAATATCTCCACTGTATGTCAAGCTATTAACTCCCTGAAGCCTGCGCTACACTGCCTGTCTACACAGGAATTGATCGCATCCTCAGTTTCTTCCCCTGCATTCTTCTACAGACTACAAAGGGTCCTTAACTCCTCTCTAGGCTTTAAACAAAAATGCAGGAACAGTGGTTGAGTGGTAAACAAAACAGGCTGAAGGGTTGGAGCAGTAAGCGACACTTGATTAACTCTTGCAATGCCTTGTTGCATGTGGGATTTCAAAATGCATAGACCACCAAGTAACACAGACAAACCTATTTACAACAGAAATGCACAAAGAAGGCACTAAAGATCACATGTAAACCATTCTACTCTCATAAATTCACTACAAAGGAAACTGCATTGCCAGTTCACCTTATGGAGTAAAACTGCCTTGAAATAGAAGAAAACATTTCTGTTTATTTTTTATTGAACAGCACAAAAAGCAGACAAAGGTTTAATGTTAAACTTCTCATCACTTGACCTAGTCAAGAGATAGAGATATACACACACATAGAGAGACAGAGATACACACACACACATGCTCTGACCTCCCCGGCAGGCTGCCATTGAAGAAAAAAAACCACACGGCTGCCGGAGGGGGCTGGGAGGGGCTGGGAGGGAGAGGGGAGGGGCTGGGAGGGAGAGGGAGGGAGGGAGGAGAGATGAATCGTCGCCATTTGTAGGGCTTCCGGCCACCTCTTCCTTCCTTCCCTCCTCACTCCCTCCCGATCAGGTGCGCGGCGGCCATTTTTTTTTTATTAGCTCAACCCCGTTACTAACGCGGTGGTCTCGGGGTGGACCCCGAGGACCGCGTTATAACGGGGTTTAGCTGTATTACTTTTCCAATATGACTTTCTTAATGATAAGCATTGTGAAAGTTCATCTCATGATAGTTATGTACATTATTATTGTGATATGAGTACACAACATATGCAGTGTATGCCCAATATTAATTATATTATCCTAACGCATTACTGCATAAACATAGTTTGTTGTATGTTACAGAACTAAAAAGCCCTAAGTACACTGGCATGTACATTGTCATTACAAATATTTATGTTCACTTTGCCACACACATTTTCAGTTCAGGAACTGATGCTGTTAGTTAGCCATAAAAACTCAACATACAGTAACTCTATCTTCAATATTTTCACATGTCAATTAACAACTGATATTATTGTTCTATATAGTTGCTCCTGGAGGACATGTGTCACCTGAGACGGAACAAGTGTCTTCACCTGGGTCATGCAGCTCATCACACCTGGAAGATGAGTGTATGAGGTGCAGAAAATATAATATGTTCACTTCTATATGTTAGGTTAAAAAAGTTCACTATTTGTTTTGCACATGTTATTTAAATAGGATTACTTACTGTCAGTGAAAAAGATTTTTTTTTATACAACATGTATTGTATTTGTGATGTTAAGTATCATGTAGGAGTTGTGAGTTGTTAACAACTTTTCATTCATTCTTATTTCACACTGAGTCCAAACAGAATTCGTACGTCAAGGTACATTTTAATGTGACGTTATAAAACGTATGAAAACATGTTAGGTGTTAGTTATCACAGTGTATAATTACATTGTAAAACAGCTCAGATTAACATGCCATTTCATTATGTGTACATTTATTTTTAGCACATGATGATAATCATGATGATGATGCCGCCAAAGACACAGAAATGCAATCAAGTTACCATGACGAGGTTCCCATTCAAAGAGTTACACAGGCTATTCCTACAGCAACTAGCACATACGCTGCAATAGTAGCTTCTGAAGAAATAATTGTTGAAGCAGAAAATCGTCGCCATTCAGATCTGATGTCAGTGCACGAAAGGATGATATCACTGCAGGAAGAAACGATATCACAATTGTCACATCTCCATAGAGTGTTCATTGAAGTGCCTAAACAAATGCAAAAAATTAACACGTCATTAGAAGCAATAGTTGTTCAGCTAACTCAAGCTACTGCTGCGGCACAGTTTATTCGAGCATTTGCCCGTTCTGTGCCGAAGCAGCGGAAGAGCGCCCTCCGATCGGGGCGCTCTCCCTCCCGCTGCCGGGTCCGCCGGGTCCCCCGGAACCCCCTGCCGCCGTCCCGCAGATCGCGGGACACCAGGGCTCCCTCGGGGAGCCCTGGACGCGCGTGCAGGGGGCGTAGGCTCCCGAAGACGCGTGACCGCGCGTCTATGACGCGCGGCACGCCGAGGGGCGGCCACTAGCAAGCCGGGAAATCTCTCGGCTTGCGGATCTGGCCGCACTGCGATAAAGTGTGTCGCCAGTGTAATCACTTGAGAATGACTACAGCAGCACATCCATTCAGCTTTACACCATCAGAGGATGGATGTTTACATGCTACTACTTTTTCACCCCAGTCATCTGATGTTCATTCCCCAGGTCGGGATGTTACCGGTAAAGTAGCTGAAAGTTCTCTGCATGTTCCTGACAACATCCTACCGCTGCCATCTTTAGAAAATCTGGAACTGACACCTACAAAGGAGGAGCCAAAAACAAAAATGCACAAGCAGTTACTACTGACCAGTTTTTGGACACAAACCAAAAAACCCAAACAAGAAACGGAGCAAGCATCAGTTGTGAACAAGTTGGTACACAGTGCACAAGTGTCACTGGCCACAAGCCCTGCCCGTGAACAGTCACTGGCCACAAGCCCTGCCCGTGAACAGTCACTGGCCACAAGCCCTGCCTGTGAACAGTCACTGGCCACAAGCCCTGCCCGTGAACAGTCACTGGCCACAAGCCCTACCCGTGAACAGTCACTGGACACAAGCCCTGGCCGTGAACACTCACTGGACACAAGCCCTGGCCGTGAACACTCACTGGACACAAGCCCTGCCTCTGAAGTGCCACAGGCCACAAGCCGTGCCCCTGAAGTGCCACAGGCCAGTCAAAGTGGCTCTGTTGTGCTTAAAGTTGTAGCCAAACGGAAAAGAAAAATCCAAGAGACAACAAGCAGGCCTGTGACTCGGTCTCAAAAGGAAAAAAAATAATAAATGTTATAATTAACTATATCTGTATTTGGCCTTGTTTTGTTCACTTTAGATTATCTCATTAATATTGTATGTATGATGAAGACCTGTTATTTCCAAACATTCAAGTATGTCCTTGTGCACGTGAAGGTTTGGAAAAATTAACAGTCCTAATGAATGAATATTTTTATTTATATTTATGTATTAATCATCTGTTCAGTAATGGTCCAACATTACCCAGTTGCTATGTTTGGAGAAGCTGCAATTCAGTTAGCTGCAAAACATTGTATTTGGGTGTGTTTAATAGGTTTTTTAGCTAGTAATTGCATGTCAATATTATTCACATGCAACTTAAATCAAACATCTATTTAACTGCTAACATCTTTATTGTCCGTGTAGAGCAGGATGAAGTGTTAAATATTACTTACCTTCACCTTGCTTGAACCTTCTTAATGTTGTCCTTTCATCATGTATGAGTACTGGTTTCAATCCCATATCTGTGAATGTTTAGTAATATATATGTAGTATGTAGGGATATGTGTACACACACTAATAGTTAAAATATATATATATTTATATATATATATATATATATATATATATATGTATATATATATATATATATATATATATATATATAGTTATATATATATATATAGTTATATATATAGATATATATTTTAACTATCTAAACGGGTAGTTTTTTTTTCCACAACATTCACTTGATTCTTCCTTGTTAAAACACAGTATTATAATTATAATGGCCTAATGTTAGTGAAATATACATAATCTGAGCCTATAACACTATGGGCCTAAAATTAATATTAATCACATAATTCACTCATGTTGATCACCATTTAAATAGGTTTCATACAAGGCCTTCTTAGTGGCATAAATATGTTCAGTGTACAACTGGATTAAATAGATGTATTATAGGTTCTAACACTACCGGCCTTATAAACTAACAAAAGGCCTTGTTTGATAGTAAATCTAAATTCGACACAGCTGAATCTAGTAGGCCCTCAAACATAGTAACCCTGTAATATGTAACCATTTCAAATAGTCAGAGAAATACAAAAAAAACCCTGTTTACATATAAGCCCTTAAATACAGTTATATACACAAATATTTAAATATTGGTTATAGAGACATATATATATTGTACAATATACATATGTATATGTGTTGATGAGATATATATATATATATATATATATATATATATAGATATATATATATATATATATATATATATATATATATATATATATATATATATATATATATATATATATATATATATATATCTATATATATATATATATATATATATATATAATAATCTACATATACACACATAGTTAAAATCTGTGACACAAACAGGGAGTTAACCAGACAGAAAGATACACAGGGAAATGTAGGAAAAAAGCATTCACAAAAAAACATTAGCAGCTGTGTGTATATCTCATTATATGTCTGTGTAAGCACTATTTTCATAATGCCAACACTGTTTTTGTACTCACCCACATTGTTATTTAATGAAAATCAGACACTTGTTTTGAGAATGTAGATAAAAAAACCTTAATTTGACTTTCACAGTGAAATGGCAATCAGAAACCACAAATGTCTGCCAATTATTTCTACACAATGGAATTGGTGTTTGCAAAAAGGAGTGAAACATGTAACTTTTATTTTGGCCTTGAGTAGAAAGCCACAAAACAGATAACATTTACCTCGTTTCACATTCTCAAGAGAGAACGTGCAACTCCACTCACATTATTTGAGACGCTGCAATGGCTGAGGATCTAATTCTCAACATGCATCCACACAAAGCGTATAAAGTAATGATTGCGGAGGCGATCATATCAAGAAAACAAAGCCAACGTGGGCCAGATCTATGATTTGATACGAACTAAATATCCTTATTACCAAGACCCTGGCCGGTCGGGAAATTTTAAATCCTCGGTAAGATTCACTTTATCAACAAATGAATGTTTTGAACGTGTGCAGGATAACCTACATGAAAGGTATGGATTTTGGCAGATTGCACCGCAATTTAAAATCACCATGGAACATGGCACATATCTTCTGATAAATAGCATATTTATTCCTAATAATAGCAATGGATCCGCTACTACTGTTCCGTGTGAATCGATACCTGCTGCAATATCTGCACCCTCCATTCCTGAAACACACATGCTACAAGAACATAACTGCTATGATGTTTTACAAAGCCTTTCTGCTGCAAACGCATTCGAATGGCTACACGAAGAAATGAACGTACCTCCGGACCAATTGTTTGAAGAAGGCAGTGCCGATTCCTATGAGCGCCTCATGGAGATGTGTGTCATACAGGATTCAGCGGTTGGCTCAAGCATGGATGCAAATGCATTGTCTTTCTGGAGCGAGCAGTTTAAGCCAGACGAAGTGTTACTTCTAGAAGAATGGTAAATATAACAATCGTTATGCGTTGACTCACCGTTAAAAATGTAAACTTTTGTCTATCCACCATTTTTACTTTAAATGCGTGGATACAGCGTTACATTGCAGACTGCATAACATGTAGCGGTCACAAACACATTGTTTCCTATTACAATATACTAGAACCATAAACATTAGTACACATTGGTCACGCAATACATATTCCTACTTTCCTATCTCTTAAAACATATAATAGCAACATGTTACCATAACTGTAACACACACCTGTTTCTTTATTATGCAACATCCATAAAAAAAAAAACGGGTCAGCCACATATGACGTGGGACCCTTGTCATGTGCCAAGGCGTCCTTAAAAAGGATTACGGATGTAAGGCCCGCCCCCAACCGACGTGCGCGCGTGAAAGCCTATTGGCTGTGTCGGTTTGTTATAGTTACGGTCACTGCACTGTGTCATGCGTGCGCGTCTGTGTTTGTGGGCGTACAGTGTGCGTAAGGCCAATGTTAATTCTGTGGGAGGAGTTTTTGCATGCACTTCACGCTGCCTTAACATGACGTCACACGTATTGGATTCACGCATTGTGTGATCGGCCGTTGTTTCCGTCCACACACATCTGTTTAAAAAGATTATAGAAGTACGCGTTTATAACGAATGTAGTTTCGCCTTCATTGGATTTGAAATAAATATTATATGGTTAATGGTATTTACAACATGTATTGAACGCACAAAGTACGCATTGATTTGCGCATGCGCTAACACTTAGTCGACCCAATCGTGAAGTGCGTGCGCACAGTAAGATGTGCGCGCACATTTTTATGTATACAGCCAACGGACAGTTCATATACATAGTTATGCGTGCAACACAATTAACAAAATGATCAATAATGATGTTTAGTTGTAACCTTGTAGTTCTAACATATAAGTAATTAACGCATGGATATACACAATCATATAGAGTTGTGTAACGCGTTGTCACGGCTACACATATATTAAGGTGCCATCTTTGACCATAATGTGTTTGTTGTTTTTCAGAGATGTCGGTGAAGATTCAATGGGATCAATGTATCATTTCAGAAGAGTGTAACGTTATATGAGATGATTGTGAGGAGGAGCGACCGACTAATATACTACATATGGAACTATTTAGATATTGCTTGCCGCGCATATTAAATAACAATACAAAATGTGATCCAATTATGCCTATATTGCATAAGCACATAATTAACATAATGATGTTGCTAAACAGTGCATTTAGAAAATGTAATGTGTGTTCTTTATTTAGTACTAACATTATATGGCATGGTCTGTTTTATATATAACAACCATTCCCACTCTGAACAAACATTTGTGTAGTATATTGTGTAATGGAACGTATAAATGTAGAAACTATATAAAGGAGACTTACAACCAACTAGCCATTTAATGTAAAAATTCTCTTGTAACATGGGAATGTTGTTAAAATGGTTTGGGACTGCTGCAAATAATGTTATTGGCAAGATGTAGTGGTCAACTACAATGCATGCAGTTATGAATATTAGGTCAACATCATGTAAACAATTACGTTTATGTGTATATTTCTTGTAGCAAACTAACTGTAGTTTTCTGTGTTTATTAAACGTTCAACACATACATAGTAAAGTGAATATGATGATATAAGCCAGGGGGGCGCAAACTTTTTTCCCTGCGCCCCCCTGCCGGCTGTCCCCTCACTCCCGCGCCCCCCTCCCAACCCCAACTTACCCGCGCTCCGGCGTAATGACGTCACGTTGCCATAGCAACGTGACGTCACATGACCTCGCTGCGTCATTTTGACGCCGCGTTGCCATGGCGACACAGGGAGGAAGCCGCCGGAGCCACGGTAAGTTAGGTTTACAGTGGCCCTGCATCTCCCCCGGCACTTAATTTAAGTGCCTTCGGGAAGCGCGCGGGGCCTCTGTAAACCCCGCGCCCCCCGTCGGCAGTGTCGCGCCCCCCCTGGGGGTCGCGCCCCACAGTTTGCGCACCGCTGATATAAGCTACCATAATAAAGCTGATGTTATCATTTGACGGTGTTATACATGCATCATACACAAATTGATACCGACACAAACAGTTGTATTGAAAAGTGTGCCTATGCAAATGTGCACGTGATTGACGTTCATATGTTGAGACTACTTGTAAATGATCATCATAACAATGATGAAGTGACATGAATTACATGACAACTATATTAACAACATTTTCATTGGCTGAAATTAATAATGCAAAATTACACTACAATTTGAGACACTACTGGGTTTATGTTAACAGTTTGACACTTGTTACATGTAGGTCACATCAACATAGATGTGTGACTTATACATACACATGTGAGAATGCTAAAGTAATCTTTACTAATAATGTACAGCATTACTAATAACATACATTGCAACATATAAGATGTACAAAGCATTGGTGTGATTACAGGCATTCATGCATGGACTGTTATGATCAGTCAATTGCATCCGTGATTAATCATCTCCCGTAAGGATAAAACTATCAGTATTTATCCCCTTCTCTCCACCCACCTCTATATTAGATTAATGGAATTTTTAAGGGAACATACATTAAATGTGATGTAATGGTACTAATCATTTTCTATTACAATGCTCATGAAACCTCAATAGTAGGTAAACGCATGTACATGATTCAGAAACTACATGTATGTAAAATTTAACGTGTAGCAATATGTTGGGTTTTAACATCGTATAATTAAACGTCTATTGAGTTAGGCACATCTTATGACAGATGTCAGTTCATATACATACCATGATCAGTCATAGAGGAGATATACCTATAATACAATGGAACAATATATAAATTTCAAACATGTACATGACATCTTCACTAACGTAAGCAACACAGCAAAGTGTGTATTTGGTGTTAAATGTGAAACACCATGTATATTTTATCACATAACAAATGAAAAGCAGCCTGGTGTACACATCATATGGATGTGCATGTTACACTGTAACAATAACATTGTATGTAAGCATACTGCAAGAATGAATGACTATGGCCATACTATGTGTATTGTGTTAGCATCATCACCAACACAATGCTAAGCAATTACTCATTTGTTACACCAGTTGTATTCACATACACACAACTAATTTACAATCGAAGAAGGATTATATAACCTGTGCAACAATAACATACCGGTGCCACATGCCTTTGTGCACACAGCAGAGAAGAGAAAGGTGTGCAACCCATATTCATCTGTGTCCTAACAGAGTGTTAATATTACATAATTAATATATAAAAGTAGTACTATGAAAATATATGTTTTTACTTACAAGAAAAAAAGGAATTTATGAGATTCTGGCGTGTCTGTCCACCACTGGCTGTTTGTTCATTTTCAGCAGCTACAGAGGCGGCACATTTTATTTGAGTGCGGCTAGCTCCGCAAGCCTGGGGATGCCCCGGCATGCTAGCCGCACTCCCTCGGCGTGCCGCGCGTCATCGGCGTGCCGCGCGTCATCGACGCGCGGTCACGCGTCATCGGGTGCCTGCGCCCCCTGCACGCGCTTCCAGGGCTCCCCGAGGGAGCCCTGGTGTCCTGCGATGTGGGGGACGGTGGCAGGGGGTTCCGGGGGACCCGGCGGACCCAGCAGCAGGAGGGAGAAAGCCCCGATCGGAGGGCGCTCTTCCGTGTCTTCGGCGCGCGCCCGGCACCCTCTGGCGCGCGACAGGTTTCTGCTGCGGCCGAGAACGGGCAAATGCTCGAATAAACTCGGCCGCAGCAGTACATGAGTGGGATGCTCCTCTACCAAAGCCTCAGCTAGGTCTGATTGTACATTATGTGTGAGTGCCACATTGTGCAATATGCAACAGGCAATGATAATATCAGACACTTTATGAGGCTTGTATAGAAGAGCCCCACCAGTTCTGTCGAGACACCTAAATCTGGTCTTGAGTAGGCCAAATGTCCTTTCTATAACAGATCGCGTAGATATATGGGCTGCATTGTACCTCTCCTCTGCTTCAGTTTGAGGGTTTAGCACCAGAGTCAAGAGCCAGGGCCTAATCCCGTATCCTGAGTCACCTATAATCAATGGAGCACACATAAGCTTACATTAGTGATAAGATTCTACAATGAAATGATTCCTAAACAAAAATGTGTTTGGTGTTACAACATCCAAATATGTACTCACCCAGCAGCCAACCATGTCCAAAATGTCCTTCTTCGAAAGCATGGAAGACTGAAGAGTTACTCAGGATAGAGGAATCGTGACTGGAACCAGGGAATTTGGGTACCACATGCATTATCCTCATCGTGGCATCACATACCACCTGGACATTCAGTGAATGGTAGTGCTTACGGTTGTGGTAAACATGCTCACTCTGACTAGGTGCAATCAAAGCAACATGGGTGCAATTGATTGCACCCAGCACACATGGTATCCCTGCTATGTTATAAAAGCCATTCCTGACGTCCAGCCACTCTGTCGCCTCTGTAGGAAAATGAATATAATTCCTAGCGCGTCTATTGAGTGCATAGAGAAACTGGGAAAAGGCCTGCGAGAATCTAGATTGCGAGACCCCGCCCACTATGCAAGATGCAAGATAATGTAATGAGCACAGCATTTTAACAAGCCCAGGGACTGCACGACCTCTGGCTGTCAAAAAATCTAAATCTCCCCTTATCTCTTCATAAAGAGATAAGATTGCTGCTGAACTGAAACGATAGCGACTTACTATCTCCTCCTCACTCATCCCATCTAACAGGGTTCTCTCCCTGTACACACGCGGACGAGGCACAACTTGTCTCCTCTGTCTTCTCCTCTGATCTCCTATCCCTCTACCTGTCCCTCGCCCTGTCCCTCTCCCTGTCCCTGTCGTATCTGCGTGCCTGTCCCTGTCACTGTCCCTGGCTCTGTCCCTCCCTTGCCCTATGTCATTCTCTTGATCAGCAAGCCACTCATGCAAAAGAATGTTCCGACGTCTCCTAAACAATCGCAACATTTTGAAATGAGTAGCTGTGAATGAGCAGGTAATGGGCGTCCTTTAAATAGGTATGTGATGATGTCAGGTGACATAGTAAAATGCAAGGTGTTACATTAACATATTAAAGTACTTGGCTCCCAAGCTGTCTCCATTTGATATAAGAAGTATTTGTTCTGTGTATTCAGCAGGGAATCATGATATTTGACAATGATGTAACGTGAAGCTTTGTACAAACATTGTTTGAAAATTATTAGTGTAATGTGCAATGCATGTAACACTTCTGAACGCAACAGTCAGTCATGTAATTAGACAAAAAGCCTGAGATTGACGTGGAAAAAGTTTGCTGTAACATGTGTAATTAGCCATGTTATTGTCACATGTACACAACAATGAATTCTCGTGTGCATATGCATACATTTATGTAATGAGGATCGTTGCTATAGAATCAGTTTGAAAGGTGTCACAATGATTAACTAGTCTAGATGTGTGTATAAGTTAGCTTGAAGTGCTTGTAATGCAATGTTTACAATGTAAACATGCAATGTGATTGACTGTCCAATAACTGACGTCATGAAAAAAGGGAGGACCCAAAGTACATGTAAACATGAGAAGAAAGATGTACATGAACGTTTAAAGATGCGTTACACATTACAAGCATTGTGTAATGTAAAGCAACATGAATATACGGTGGATGTGTTAGATGTGTGACATGTGTAACATCATATAAACAATTGTCGCTCAGTTCAGTAAAATGTGTCATATGATGTGAGCTTCTCCTTTAAGAGTTGAGTATAGGATTTTCCCTTGACACATCATCACATGATGAGTAATGTGACACGCAAATGATGAAAAGATATAAAAGTACAATGTAAATCAAATAATACACGTCAGGTGTGACACAATGCAGTGAATGCCCCCCACACTGTAATGCTAATCACATTTGTATTGTGAGCAATGGAACGTAAACAGTACTATAATGTTATACGTCCCCGCTCCATTGACTCCATTGATGTGTAGATGATTTTTTTTTTCTAAGTGCCGTTCCGGCAGCCTTAGCGATCGTTCTCCCCTCCAACTTGCCAACTTTAGTTGGAGGGAGAAATTGGCCATAAAGTCTCAATTTCTTAGTGCCAATCAGCCCCGATAAGCTGATTTTGCTACTTGAATACAGCCGAATTAAAAAAATGGCGATAAGTGCCGAAAACAGGCTTATCGGCAGCAGACTGGCCATAACAAAATTATCGGCTACGAAACCTGCCGAAATCAAGCACTTATCGGCGCTTACTGAATCTCAAACCCAATTTTGGCAGTAAAATGGCGACAAAAACCTTATCAACGCTTACTGCATAGAGCCCATAGTCTGTAAATTCAATGTATACACTATGTAATGTACCTCTGAAACAAATTAATACATGTGTCGGTTGTAGACTACAATTAAAACCCTGCAATCAAGCAGGACATCAAATGGAGTCAATAAACACCAGTCTCTCTAGATCCAGGTATACACAACAGGTAACAAAAGCCTTCATCAATGATAATTGAGCACTGAAGGTTCAATAAAGTACTCACGGACCAACTTGCTTGTAGTAAGAAATCCCAGCATGCATCCAATATGAAGCACAGCAAAAATGGAAGAACTGGAAGCAGGATCAATGTTAGAAAAAATAAAAGTTTATTATCGCATAGTTCCCGTACAGAAACTGTAGACAAATTCTGCCGCATTTCCCGCCATTACCTGGAGCTTGCTAAAGCGTCAGGTGAGGGCGGAAACACATCAGAGTTTGTCTACATTTTCTGTATGGGCACTATATCAATTGTTTTACTTCTAGGGAGTGAGAAAATTAGTGGAAGGGGAGTAAGAGATGAGGGGGGAGTGAGAGAGGAAGAGGGCAGAGTGAGAAAGCAAGAGGGTTGAGTAAGAGAGGAAGGGGTGAGAGAGGAAGAAGAGTGAGTTTAAGAAGAAGTGGGTGGAGTGAGAAAAGAAGAGAGACAGAGAGAGATGAAGAGGGGTTGGAGTGAGAGAGGAAGAGGGGGTAATGAGAGAGGAAGAGGGTTTAGTGAGAGAGATCAAGGGGGAGAGTGCGCGAGGAAGAGTTAGGTATTGAGAAAGGAATAGAGAGGATTCAGAGAGGGAGGGTGGTGAGAGACGAAGAGGAGAAAGTTAGAGGTGGTGATAGAGGAAGAGGTAGGAGTAAGAGAGGAATATGGGGTGAGAGAGGAAGAGGGATTGAGAGAGTAAGAAGGGAGGAAAGTGAGAGAGTATGTGGGGCCTGACATCCGTAGTGGGGGGATTAATACAAACATTGCTGAAAGATAGAATTGTTGACTATCCGACAACTTACTTAATCCCAGGTTGTATTGGTTTATGTGTGGGATATTATGTCAAACAAATGTAAAAAAAAAAATTGACTGGGTTAGTAAGGTAATAGATCAACGTGGGCAGTATCTTAACATAGAGATCCAGTCAGGGTAAAGAAACCCACAATTGCACTCTATGAGGGCAAACAATAGGTGGGACGGATATATAGTCCCAGACTTGTAGCCTATTGTGCCAAACGACGCAAAAAAAAAAATGCTTTATTAAGACATACTAGGGGACAAAAGCAAGGAATGTAGGGTTTAAACACAAGTGTATTTCAAATTAGGTGGTGGTGACATGGAGTAGAGGAAGAAGGTTCCTCCAAAGCCCACCAGGGAAACTCTCATATAAAGGAGAATATGTCTCAGAATATATATATGGTGTCAAACATGAAATATATCAACAGAGATACACAGAGGTTCCTAGTTTGGAGCTCCTAATTGTAAACTGTATAAATGCTGGTTACCTTCATTCACACTGACAGTATGTCAAATAGCTGCCTACAAATAAGTGGAAGTACTGTCATAATGTAGCAATTCATGTGTGTGGTAACATAACCCAGGCTGCTCAAAATACTGCTAACATATAAGTTTGCAACAAGCACAGAGTGATACAATGTATATACATGGGTAGTATGTTCAGTAACACTGCTAGGGGAAAAGGCAGGAGAAATAGTGCTGCTGGTGTATACACATAGCATTTAAATACTTAAAATAACCTGTTTCATGGGTTCAATTCCAGCCCATCAGATATCACAGAATGTGCCAGATCAATGAGCCATATTCATGTAACATTGCAACATACGCATAGCCTAATATGTCAGGTAAGTAGGTGTGGTGGGCAGAAGAGAAAGGATATATGTATGCCAGCACTTAATACTACTAATACAGCTAGGTGTATGTCAATCTCCATGGTACACTGGAGCTCCTAACACCGCGGGTCGCCACCACCGACGTCAGAAGAATGACGTAATCTAAAACCGACGGTCCGTTTCGCGTAGAAAACTACGCTTCGTTAGGGCAGGAGTGGTAGTGAGGACTAATCCACTTCTTCCTTAAATACCCTACCTCACGATAGGAGGAGGCTAATTAACGAGTCCCTAATAGTTAACTCATTCTGAGCTCTATGTTGATAGAGACTCTAGTGCTGAATCCTTACAAAGGAAGCTTTCTTGTTTGTAGCTTGGCCAAACTAAAGCGGGATTGAAGGTCGCTTACAATCCTGAATATATTTCTGGTGATGTGGGAACAGTTTCTACCAGAATACCAGGCATCACCTAAATACTGTGATACCACATCATTACACATACTATTCTACAATAAAGGATGATTGATATACACACTCATATGTCATGTTCCTGTGTTGATAGTACATGTGTACACATATAGTACACAGTGAAACCAAACAAAAGGGGGGGGGAAAGAATATGGGAGGGAAGGGAGACAAAAGATCCTGAGAGCCACATACGTGGTATATACATATGCAGCACTAGTCTAATGGTGCAGAAAATGCAGTGTGAGGAAGAAAAATCTCCACCGCTATACTAAAGATACTAGCTGGTTATAGGGTCAACATGACCTGATGATATGTCACTTGGTATAGGGAGTCCACTTACAATATAGTGCATGCAGGCTAAACTCCTGGGTAGTGCAGGAGTTAGAGAACCAGTGTAAGTGGATAAAGTCCCTAGATAGGGAACATGAACTAAATGGAAGGGTTTGTGGGTGGATCATAGGCAAGGATGACCAAACATAATATCAGTGGACATAGGGATGATGGTGTAGGAATTTGAGCCCTTACATGGAACACTAAAGTACATATTTTCTTTCTTGTTCAATAAGTAGATATATGAGACACTCTTAAGTGAATTCATATGTGTATTGAATACAAACAACCACAACCTCAAATTGACCTATGAAGTGGATAAGCATAGAATTAACTTTCTAGACTTGACAATAAGTATGAAAGACGATGGGAGCCTAGAAACCACCATTTTTCGGAAGGCCACATCTACTAACAGCCTGCTGGTAGCAGATAGTCACCACCCTCAGTATATGGTGACTAGCATTCCAACAGGACAGTTTCAAAGGTTGAGGCGTAATTGCTCCAGCATGGAGGTCTTAAAATTAGGTAAATACAACCTCAGATGAATAACAACACATGACATATTACACCGTGTCATGATTTATTTAACAAAAATAAAGCTGCTCTCTCTGAGCAGCTCTCTCTGCAGCAGAAATGAATCGCCGGTTTAGGCCTTTTCCGAGGGTCAATACTATCGGTGACAGCAACTCGCTCATTTTGGGAATTTTGATATGACAGGTAATGAAGGCTTTCTGAATACCAAGATAGCAACACTCCAAAATACGGCGATTTAAATGTCCCGGCGATATTTCTTTTGAACCTTTACTGCATAGGCCCCTTAATTCGTTAAAAATACTTTTTGGCATGTGTGCTCATATTTTTAATCTTCTACAGTTAGAGGATTTGTGTATGGCTAAGGAGCCTCAGAAAGGATTTCTTTCCCATGTACACTATACAGTATGAACTCGTAACGTTAATATTAAAATTACAATTACAGTACACACACTTGAAGTACTGTACGGTAATAAATGACAGGTTTACTGTAATTGCTATTAGATTTTTAAGACAACAACTCGTGATCGCCGACTTGAGTTTCTTGACAGTATTGCAGACAACACTAAAATGCAATTTTCTGCACTTGATAAAAACACGAGTCAACATGCGTCTTAAGGAGGTAAGGTTGGAAAAAATCACACGCCATGACATGGGTATTCCAAGGTATAAAACGAGGGAAATTTTTGAATAATGGCTGCTGCACCTGTACTTGCTGACAAACCGTTTCCAAAAGTCCAATAATATCTACTTTAAGGGCTTGAATGGAGGAGGGACTCATGATAATGATGAGAAGAAGGATGATAGACCTAGTGTTTCCAACTTCCACATTATCCTGTATAGCTCATGCACTGTGGTTTGACATCTCCACATGTGGTCTTCCATTATGTTGTCTCCTGCCTTAGACATGCTCTCACCAATCTGACCATTTTCCTACAGAATAGGTACATTATTCTAAACAATGCCCAGTGATAATGTTTCAATCTTCTCCCACTCCCTGGTCCTTCCTTTATTTTCATTGTCAATTCCTGTGTTGGTTGTGCTACTAGTGGTTGCAGTGAATGTGATGATGATGATGATGATGATGATGATGATGATGATGATGATGATGATGATGATGATGATGATGATGATGATGATGATGATGATGATGATGATGATGATGATGATGATGATGATTGATGATGATAATGATGATGGCGGTGGTGGTGGTGGTGATGATGAGGATGAGGATGATGAGGATGGAGAATGTGAAGAATGCACTCGTTGAGGAGAAGAAACATAGAAACATAACATTTGACAGCAGATAAGAACCATTGACCCACCTTGTCTGCCCAGATTCCTCTCTGTTGAAAAAACACAGATCCTATTTGATTCATTGCTTTCTTTCATATTTAGGAGAGCCTTATATTTATCCCAAGTATGTTTGAATTCTCTTACTGTATTAGCCCCTACTACATCTGTTAGAGGGTACTGTATTCCTTGAATCTACCACCATTTCCATGAAGAAATACAGTACTTCATCACTTATCTCCTTAGCCTGCCACCTTCCAGTTTCAGTGAATGATTTATTGTTCTAGCACTCCTGTTTTATGTTTAATCCCTTTATATATTTGAAAGTTTCTATCATATCCCCTACCCCTCCCCCTCCCTTCTATCCGCTAACCTGTATATATTAAGGTCATGTAGTCTTTCCTGTAGTCTTATGCTGTAGACCATTCACCATCTTAGAAGCCTTTATTTTGTGATTCCTGAGGTATGTAACCATTTATTAAACACAGTACTCTAGGTGAGTGTAACCAATGATCTGTAAAGTTGTATCACCACCCATCTCTTTCACCTGCTAATTCCTACCTCTACAACCTAACACCCTTTAAGCATTGCTTTGTTACATTGCTTGCTAAAAAAATGATTCACAGGTCCCTTTTCTTTATTTGCATTATTTTTCACTTGTTGTCATTAAATTCCAGTTTTTGTTCCACCTCCCCATGAGTGTAATCTACAACAATGCTTTTTTCTCCTCCAAACCATTTGTAATGTCATTAATAAAGATATTAAAGAGCACTATCCCGAGAACAGATCCCGAGCTACTGGTCACACTGGTCACCTTTCTCTTCTCTGACTGATGTCCCTTTATCACAACTCTGTTGTCTATCCTTCTTTCAATGTCATCCATTCTACCACCTTAAGTTTTGACTATACCAGATGCCACTGGGAAGACAGCGTGATTTGGTGACGTCATCCTCACGCTGCCGTCGAGCAGCATTTTGAACAGTCAAAGGAGACAGGTGAGACATAGAGGAGAAAGTGAGGTGTGACCGTGAACGGTTCACCCTCATTGGCTGAACCGCTCACGTGACGTTGCTGTCGCCTCCCAAGAACAAATTCCTCTGTCTCCTCTCCAGTCTACTACCCTGCAGTTCCAGGTGGCATGCACGTCGCTCTAGGTATGTTTACCTCAATTTTATCAATGAATTTTGTTTTTGCGCCGTGTGGTGTTTTTTTAGTATAATCATGGCCTTAGAGTCAAAACCTAAGACTTTCAACTTGTTTATCAGTCTTTTTATGGGGCAGTGTCAATAGTCATAGTAAATTCATAGTAAGATACTGCCCATGAAAAAACTCAAAATGCTTATCGCTCTCCAAAGTTATTGTTATTAACATAAAAATCTCATGGTGCATAGGGTAGAGAATATATGAACATAGAGATCCAGTCAGGGTAAAGATCCTGGTTGAACAAGAAACCCACAATTGCACTCTATGAGGGCAAACAATAGGTGGGACGGAAATATAGTCCCAGGCTTGTAGCCTATTGTGCCAAATGACGCAAAACAAAAAAGCTTTATTAAGACATACTAGGGGACAAAAGCAAGGAATGTAGGGTATAAACACAAGTGTATTTTAAATTAGGTGGTGGTGACACGGAGTAGAGGAAGAAGGTTCCTCTAAAGCCCACCAGGGAAACTCTCATATAAAGGAGAATATGAAGGTCGCTTACAATCCTGAATATATTTCTGGTGATGTGGGAACAGTTTCTACCAGAATACCAGGCATCACCTACATACTGTGATACCACATCATTACACATACTGTACTATTCTACAATAAAGGATGATTGATATACACACGCATTTGTCATGTTCCTGTGTTGATAGTACAAGTGTACACATATAGTACACAGTGAAAACAAAACAAAAGGGGGGGGGGGAAAGAATATGGGAGGGAAGGGAGACAAAAGATCCTGAGAGCCACATATGTGGTATATACATATGTAGCGCTAGTCTAATGGTGCAGAAAATGCCCTGTGAGGAAAAAAAATATCCACCGCTATACTAAAGATACTAGGCTGGTTATAGGGTCAACATGACCTGATGATATGTCACTTGGTATAGGGAGTCCACTTACAATATAGTGCATGCAGGCTAAACTCCTGGGTAGTACAGGAGTTAGAGGACCAGTGTAAGTGGATAAAGTCCCTAGATAGGGAACATGAACTAAATGGAAGGGTTGGTGGGTGGATCGTAGGCAAGGATGACCAAACATAATATCAGTGGACATAGTGATGATGGTGTAGGAATTTGAGCCCTTACATGGAACACTAAAGTACATATTTTCTTTCTTGTTCAATAAGTAGATATATGAGACACTCGAGTGAATTCATATGTGTATTGAATACAAACAACCACAACCTCAAATTGACCTATGAAGTGGATAAGCATAGAATTAACTTTCTAGACTTGACAATAAGTATGAAAGACGATGTGAGCCTAGAAACCACCATTTTTCGGAAGGCCACATCTACTAACAGCCTGCTGGTAGCAGATAGTCACCATCCTCAGTATATGGTGACTAGCATTCCAACAGGACAATTTCAAAGGTTGAGGCATAATTGCTCCAGCATGGAGGTCTTAAAATTAGGTAAATACAACCTCAGATGAACAACAACACATGACATGTTACACCGTGTCATGATTTATTTAACAAAAATAAAGCTGCTCTCTCTGAGCAGCTCTCTCTGCAGCAGAAATGAATCGCTGGTTTAGGCCTTTTCAGAGGGTCAATACTATCGGTGACAGCAACTCGCTCATTTTGGGAATTTTGATATGACAGGTAATGAAGGCTTTCTGAATACCAAGATAGCAACACTCCAAAATACGGCGATTTAAATGGCCAGGCGATATTTCTTTTGAACCTTTACTGCATAGGCCCCTTAATTCGTTAAAAATACTTTTTGGCATGTGTGCTCATATTTTTAATCTTCTACAGTTAGAGGATTTGTGTATGGCTAAGGAGCCTCAGAAAGGATTTCTTTCCCATGTACACTTTACAATATGAACTCGTAACGTTAATATTAAAATTACAATTACAGTACACACACTTGAAGTACTGTACGGTAATAAATGTCACCACCCTCAGTATATGGTGACCAGCATTCCAACAGGACAGTTTCAAAGGTTGAGGCGTAATTGCTCCAGCATGGAGGAATTTGACCATCAGGCTAAGGACATGACTGCGCGCTTCTTGGAGAGAGGACATAGTAGGGAGTCCGTCAAAAGAGCTTACAATAAAGAAGCTAGAAGGGTATCTAGGGAACAACTGTTAGTCACCGGACAAAGACCGGGTCGTGACACAGATAATCACATTATAAGATACATTGGCACATACAATAGTCAATGGAACAACATTAGAAATATTTTTTTCTAATCATTGGCACGTACTAATGGAGGACGTGATCTTAAACAGGTTCTCAAGGCGAGTCCCACAATGACATGCAGAAGAGCACGTAACCTCCAAGACACATTAGTACATAGCCACTACCAAGAAGAACAATCGAGAACATGGCTTGGAGATGCAAAACCCACTCGTTCATTTTCCTGCGGTAGGTGCAGAGCATGCACTTACATGCCTAAAACTAAGACCTTTTTTGGCCCAAAGTCTAAAACACACAACATCAAGGACTATATAAATTGCCTCACCACAGGGGTAATTTATCTAATTACCTGTAAATGTGGGAAGAGGTACGTGGGAAAAACCCATAGACAACTAAAAATGCGCGTCCTTGAGCACATAGGGTCCATTAGGAACAACAAAGATGTACCAGTGGCTAAACACGTCAATGAAGCTCACAATGGTGACCTGACATCAGTGAGCTTCTGTGGTATTGAACATGTGTTATGGGGACAAAGTAAGGGGGATTGGGACCGACACTTAATGCAGGTTGAATGTAGGTGGATATATACTCATCAGACACTATATCCAGATGGCCTCAATGAGGGGTTCATATATATACCATTCTTGTGATTACCCCCTTTTTATGTTGAGGTCTAGATAACAGCTAACCTAGGAGGTTTCATATATCTACTTATTGAACAAGAAAGAAAATATGTACTTTAGTGTTGATGACGTATTTACTATCTAAGTGGGACCCAGGGATCTATTTCTTAACTGAGTCATACACTCTAGCGGAACTGTTTTGACTTATAGAGGCGGTTCCATGTAAGGGCTCACATTCCTACACCATCATCCCTATGTCCACTGATATTATGTTTGGTCATCCTTGCCTACGATCCACCCACCAACCCTTCCATTTAGTTCATGTTCCCTATCTAGGGACTTTATCCACTTACACTGGTCCTCTAACTCCTGTACTACCCAGGAGTTTAGCCTGCATGCACTATATTGTAAGTGGACTCCCTATACCAAGTGACATATCATCAGGTCATGTTGACCCTATAACCAGCCTAGTGTCTTTAGTATAGCGGCGGAGAATTTTCTTCCTCACAGGGCATTTTCTGCACCATTAGACTAGCGCTGCATATGTATATACCACGTATGTGGCTCTCAGGATCTTTTGTCTCCCTTCCCTCCCGTATTCTTTCCCCCCCTTTTGTTTTGTTTTCACTGTGTACTATATGTGTACACATGTACTATCAACACAGGAACACGATAAATGAGGGTGTATATCAATCATACCTTTATTGTAGAATAGTATGTGTAATGATGTGGTATCACAGTATTTAGGTGATGCCTGGTATTCTGGTAGAAACTGTTCCCACATCACCAGAAATATATTCAGGATTGTAAGCGACCTTCAATCCAGCTTTAGTTTGGCCAAGCTGCAAACAAGAAAGCTTCCTTTGTAAGGATTCAGCACTAGAGTCTCTATCAACATAGAGCTCAGAATGAGTTAACTATTAGGGACTTGTTAATTAGCCCCCTCCTATCGTGAGGTAGGGTATTTAAGGAAGAAGTGGATTAGTCCTCACTACCACTCCTGCCCTAATGAAGCGTAGTTTTCTACGCGAAACGGACCGTCGCTTTTAGATGACGTAATTCTTCTGACGTCGGTGGTGGCGACCCGCGGTGTTAGGAGCTCCAGTGTACCGAGGAGATTGACATACACCCGGCTGTACTAGTAGTATCAAGTGCTGGCATACATATATCCTTTCTCTTCTGCCCACCCCTACTTACCTGACATATTAGGCTATGCGCATGTGGCAATGTTACATGAATATGGCTCATTGATCTGGCACATTCTGTGATATCTGATGGGCTGGAATTTAACCCATGAAACAGGTTATTTTAAGTGTTTAAATGCTATGTGTATACACCAGCAGCACTATTTCTCCTGCCTTTCCCCTTGCAGTGTTACTGAACATACTACCCATGTATATACATTGTATCACTCTGTGCTTGTTGCAAACTTATACAGTATGTTAGCAGTATTTTGAGCAGCCTGGGTTATGTTACCACACACATGAATTGCTACATTATGACAGTACTCCCACTTATTTGTAGGCAGCTATTTGACATACTATCAGTGTGAATGAAGGTAACCAGCATTTATACAGTTTACTATTAGGAGCTTCAAACGAGGAACCTCTGTGTATCTCTGTGGATATATTTTATGTTTGACACCATATATTGCATTAGCATTAGACAGTGAGGCATTTAAAGTGAGCTTTTTAAGTGATAAATACAGTTAGACTATAGTTAATATACTCACTTTCTTCATGCAAGACCAATAACCTCAGCTGATATGACATGGATCTAATTGCATTCTCTTCACAGGTATGTTCCTGATGTGCAAATCCTGTGTAAAAGACTGACTCTGACCTTGTAGAATTGATATAAGTATGTTCCTGATGTGCAAATCCTGTGTAAAAGACTGACTCTGGCCTTGTAGAATTGATATAAGTATGTTCCTGATGTGCAAATCCTGTGTAAAAGACTGACTCTGGCCTTGTAGAATTGATATAAGTATGTTCCTGATGTGCAAATCCTGTGTAAAAGACTGACTCTGGCCTTGTAGAATTGATATAAGTTAGTATGTTTGAATTTAAAAAGTGTTTTTTTTTTCTCCCTCTTAACTCTGTGCTGTTAATTGACCAACTGGAACAAGCTGATTGATTGGGGAGGTGGAGGGTCATGTGACTGTTTTAGCTGTATAAAACAAACACCTCTCCTGCAATTTGCAGGACTGCAATTGGCATTAGACAGTGAGGCATTTAAAGTGAGCTTTTTAAGTGATAAATACAGTTAGACTATAGTTTGACTAGAAGTGACTGGGGACTGGATCTACTGCACACTCTTTTACTCAAGACAACAAATGGTAAGCTATTCAGTTAACACTATGATCCCATGCTTGCTAACCTGCCTATTTCAACCCCCCACCCCTTTACAACTTATTTACTGCAGTCTCTCCCAAAACTGACTGCACAATACACTGAAACCCTGAACTGACTCTAGCATTGCAATACAGCTAAACATTTGACAAGGAACATGCACACACCTGCTGTTTAGTCTGCTCACACTCACTCTGCTCACAACAGCTCCTTGCAGCACTGCCTGCCTCTGGCATCATGAACCTGCTATGTATTTTAACTTTTTTCTTTCTCCTGGCCTCATGGAGATTTTACTCCCTCTACCCACTACAAACTCCTCCATCCTGGCCCACACCCAACATCACCATACACCCTGGACTACTCAGAAGCCTTGCACTATCTACTGAATGCTGGTGGAGAACTCTAAAAACCAGCACACCAACCACTGCTCACTCAAATGGCAAACACCACAAATTTACAACTTGCCAACAACTACCCAAATTTTTACTCATACTGTTACTCTCTTTAGCAGGTGATATTGAACCTAACCCAGGTCCTCCCATTTCAGCTCTGTCCCATGCCCCTGAGAATTCCACCTTTAAATTCCAAAAAGGGCTATCTGTCGCCCATATAAACATCCGGAGCCTGCTGCCAAAACTGGATGAACTAAGAGCATTGTGCCTTATGCATAAACCCAAAGCCATAGTTCTTACAGAAACATGGCTATCCCCTAAAACCCCTGATGCAAATATTGCCATTCAGGGATACTCCATTTTTAGGAGAGATAGGTCAAAGAGAGGAGGAGGGGTGTTATTTTATATTGCAGACACATTACAATTTACACTGTTAAATTGCCCACTAAGCCCACTCTCTTTTGAAATTCTAGTTGGCAAAATCTGCCTCCCCTTTTCTAAGCCCATCTTGCTTGCTGGCATCTACCGCCCCCCTAAAGCCCCTCTACAATCCTTGACTGATATCACCCAATTTCTTGGCTCCATTTCCTCTCTGAATGAGAAGAGTGAGTTGCTAGTTCTTGGGGATTTCAACTTCAATTGGCTTGACCCTAAAAACCACAAAATCCAGATACAACTCAAGTCACTTAACCTATCGCAACTCATTTCCCAACCCACACGGATAAACCTGAAATCGCATAACCATTCCTTGCTAGACTGGATTCTCTCCTCAAACCCCAGCAGAATCCAATCCTCTGGCATCCTTCCTGATATTTTCAGTGACCATGCAATAGTGTACTGTGTAAGGAAAATTAAACCACCCCATTCAAGCCCTAAAGTTCTCCTCACTAGAACATTTAAACACTTTAACCCACAATAGTTTCTGGATGACCTTACCAACTGCCCATGGCACAGAATCGATTTAATTCCCGACCCTGATTCTGCGCTCGACTATTTCCAATCCGAGTTCTTAAAACTCTGCGATACCCATGCTCCACTACGCAAAATAAGGGTACGGGGGGCCCACCTTCCATGGGTTACACCTGACCTTATAGCACTCTACCAGTTCAGGGATGCCTTGTGGAAAAGCTACAAAGTAACTGGCACTACCAAGGATCTCAATCACTACAGATGCATGCGGAACATGTGCACAAGGCAAACAAGGCATGCAAAAGCACAATATTACTCTGACAATCTCCACCAGAATACATCAAACCCAGCTAACTTCTGGAAGGTTATCAACAATATATTCCAGCCTCCTAACCATCAACAACCAAGTAATATCACTAATGGGGATATTACTCTGACAAACCCCACTGACATTGCAAATGCATTCAATGATTACTTTGTGGGGTGTGCCACTAACTTATTAGCGAAACGCAGCACAAACCCCAAACATGAATCTCATCCTGGAAGTATCCCTACAGTCCCACCCCCTCCCAACACTGCCCACAATTTTCAATTTGGCCCAGTATCTGAAGAGGAGATTATACAAGCGCTCCTCAAACTAAAACTAAGCAGCCAATGTGGACCCGACTTACTACAATCTAGGTTCCTACGACTTGGTGCCCCAGCCATTGCCAAACCAATTGCGTCCATAGTCAACTCTATCCTGTCTGCAGGCCATATCCCTAAGACCTGGAAAACTACCAGAGTTGTCCCAATCTTCAAAAGTGGGGACAAAAACACTGTCTCAAACTACAGGCCAATCTCACTTCTCCCAATTCTATCCAAAGTCATGGAAAAATGTGTCCACTCCCAATTAAGCGATTTCTACACCAAGACAAATTTCCCTAGCCAATTACAATCTGGATTTCGTCCCAAACACTTCACCGTAACTACCCTGCTAAAAGTTTGCAATGAAATCCAGTGTGGAATGGAACGGGGACAACTCACTGGTGCAGTATTCCTAGATTTTGCAAAGGCTTTTGACACAGTCGATCATGCTATCCTGCTTAACAAACTCCAGAGCTCTGGAATAGGGAAACATGCTTTAAACGGGTTTCAGTCCTACCTATCAGGAAGATCCCAACATGTGTCCATCTCAGGCTCTAACTCCAACCCCATGACATATATATATATATATATATATTTTATATATATATTTTATATATATTTTTAATATAGTCTGACATGCAATAGAAATAAGTTTTGGGTTCATATGGTCCTATGTTGAATGTCCAGTGGTTAGCTATTTCATAACCATCAACTAATGATAGGTATATTTGTTTATTCACTATTTGTGATCTGCCGAAATATTTAATAAGTTCTCTTATATCTACAGACCCAAGTTTTATAAAGTCTATGATTATATATGAATTTATCATATAAACAATCTTTCCAGTTAATGCAATTTGTTATATATTGTGATGTCCTAATATTCAGCACAGTTGTTTTTAACCTTTCAAATCACTCCATTCATGGAGTGAGTTTTAGTGTCACACACTGATTACTGAATCATGCTTTAAATGCACACCAGAATAACGCGCCAGCTAGTGGCTGGCGTAAAAGAAGTGAACACAGTCAAAAAATGTTTGTTTTACATTTTTTCAGGCATACCCTTAATACAACAGGCCGGTGGGTGTCCCCGGGTTATCCCCGCGGGAGTCCGTGGGCCCTCGGGTGTTACCCGCGGAAGTCCGGGGCTCCCTGCTGGCCTTATCTTGTATTATACGAAATTGTATACCAATACCTCTCTCCCGTTACTAGCAAGGGCTCAGGCTGGCACGCCCCCTATACATGCATACACTCTTAAACATGCTAATTAGGGAACGCGTCATCACCAATCAGAGGACTGCTTACCTTACATATACTGGGAGCATCACCACTGCCCCTTCCCAGCCTTGACAAAGCAGTACAAGCGAAACGTACGTCGGCGATTGATGATGTCATTACGTTATAGGGGCGGGACATGCGCTTGCGATCGGAGCGCTTCCTATCCCCAGTAGCCTCTAACATGGGGCTCCGCTATTGTAGCATTATGCAAATAGTTTTTAAATAGCAAGCGTACCTCTGGCTGATATATTTGAGCACCCTGCCTGCAGCTGAAGGTGCCCGGCCCCCATTTAAGAGGTATGCTTGCCATTGAAGGACGAATGTATTCCGTGATCCATACATATGGACGTTTCATGTAAACAGGCACTACTTGTGCACTGTTATAGCAGCTACTGACTCTGTTCTCTATACTGCCTGCATACATACATGACACTCTATGATCTATATCTTCGGATCCTAACATGTAAACAGGCACTACTTGTGTATTGTTATAGCAGTTACTGATACTCCTAGGACGCATTGATCCATGTGATACTGGGCTACGCAGGTGTTCACTGTGACTACTTACCTCTGAGCGTATCTGTCCATACCCCTATTGAGGGTTATCACCACATCACTTACCATATACTGCGGTGGTGTTATCAGGACTCTGGGCAGCTGTGTATGCCAAGAGTACTTATCCTGGGAGTCTAGATAGTATAGTGACTACTATTCCGGTTTCATTTGTCCTATTTTAAAATTCGCTGTATACTGGCTCACATTAGTATTATACTTAACCCACAGCGTTCCCCCTATATTTTATCCTTCTGAGTCACGACTCAAATGAATAGATGTATATTTTATTATCCACTCACTCCTCCCATTCAACACATGGCCTCTAGGTACACCTGCTAAATACATATAGCGTGTGAGTGCTCTCCTTGGGGCTCTTGTTCTTTTGTTGTTATTTATATAGTACACAAATAGACAGACAGAACCCCTGTAGATAGCACTCTGATCCAGTGTGAATTGGTGATTTACTTAAAATATCTTTATTAAATGACAATGTCGTTAAAATATTGGGGTTTAAAACAATAATTAAATGGTACCAAGTGTTGCTAACTCTTGGAATGTATGTATCCAGAGGAGTGTGTATTGGTATGTTAATGTCCAGTGTTAGGATATTCACTGGCCCTAGTGTTCCTCATATAGAGTGAATGGGCTAGAGGTCTATGCTGATGGAACGGCAGTTTAAAACCACATATGTAGTGCCCCAGTAATAGAATACTAGTAGATGCACTGGTTGATAGGACCTGTACTTTGCTGCTTACGTACTGCAGCTAATAGTACATTATAGACTTGATTAAGCAAATCTAGGTCAAAGTGCACCTAATGGTGTGTTGCTATCACCAGCTTTATAGATGGTGGTACGTTAGTACAAGTTGGTAGTGCTTAACACGTGCGAACCCCAGGTGTGTAGTGACAGGTCTAGAGTAAACACTAGTATATATGGATGGATTACTGGTAAATATTGTAGCGCTGCTGAAACTCCTGTATAAACAGATACCGAGTTGTCAGCTGAGTACTGCTCCTTGTAGGGTTAATATACCGGTCAACTGTGAAAGACCTTACCCTAGTTGGTGCAGTACTCCTCATATGTGGTGATGGTCTGGCACTCCAGAGGTTAATTACTGGATGGGGTGCCGTTTTGCTCAATGTATTATGCCCTATGAGCTTAATGCTGTATTAGGAGATTAGCATTCAGGCTTCCCAAATTGATATTGTATTAAACTGCCAGATACACTCATGAGTGTTGAAACCAGAATGATTTAGATAGGCGCTAAATAAAAGTGCAGTGATATAGTGATAGATTCACACAGGAAAAAAAATATATATAAGTAACTGAAACGATGTCTCAACCTTCCTGTGGGGGATATGTACAGATCCCCCTCAAATGGAATAGATACAGGTGGTTGGAAGGGAGCCAAAGTCGCAGGAACATCCAAAAAATAAAAGGAAATATAATAGTGCAATATGTTGTGATAAAGCGAATTCTGAGTTATCTTGGCTCTATAGAGTGTCTACTTACAATAAGTAGGTATATATAAAGCGTTTTGCAAAGTAAGATGGTGTGTAGCAGGCTGTAAAGACAGGATCCTCGCGAGTTTGAGGTGAAGGAGATCTCACTCAGGTACACATGCCACAGAAAAAAAATACAGAAAAGACCATAGTACAGATCGGACAAGAACAGTTTGTATTAAAAGCAGGATAAAAGTTTGTACTTACAATAAGTACATAAACAATGTACACGTAGCGTTTACTTTAGAGGTGAAACCGGCGTCTGTGTGGATAGTCTCTAGCTGCTGCAACTCCCAGTCCTCCTCGTCGGATCGCGATGACTGGCGTCTGACGTCACTTCCGGCGCAAGGGTGACGGCTTCCGATCCGGAACACAGAGGTTAGCAGACAGCAGGGGAACCGCAGACTAGGCACCTTCTCCTTCTGGGCAGCTGTGCAGGCTGCAGGAATAGGCTCAACGCGTATCGCTGTGTTACACCACAGCTTCCTCAGGAGCAAGTGAATACCCCTAGTGGGTGTGTAGTTTATATACCAGTGTCAATTACTCAATAAAAGCTAAATTTCACATAGGTCCTCCTCTTAAAGGTACATGACTCTATGGTCCAAAAACGACGCAATTACGCTAAACTTTAATATTACATATCATAAAAAAATAAAAAGTGCATTAAAAATGCTAATAAATTTTAAAATGTTTATAATGTTTATAAAAAATGCCCTATACATCAATGAAACAATGCAGGCTATATAACTCAGCATGATGGCGGAGAGATAAAAAAGGGGGGGGAGAGAAATAAAATATGATCAGTGACATGAATGATAGCGTTTTTCTTATATTCATAAGATCTCAAAGACTTGAGATCAAGGGGGGGGGGGAGGGAAGGGGACAGGGGAGTGATCAGTGGTGATGGGGATGACGGAAGGGGTAGGTGGGGTATACAAGTGGGTACAGCAGAGATACTATGACTAGTGAAAAAGGTTTTAATTGATTAAGAATGGTATTATTTCAAAGTCTGCATTCAGACCGTGTGGTATTAAGGTGTTTAATTTGTGAATCCAGAACATTTCACGTTTACTTAAGTCAATATCTCTGCTGCGACCTCTCCAATGCTGTAACACATTTTCTATACCCGTAAATTTTAAACCTTTAGTGCTCGAATTATGAAACAGTGCAAAATGTTTGGAAACACTGTGGGTTAAAACTCCCCTACGAATGTTGCTCAAATGCTCTAAAATACGTGTTTTTATTGCTCGTTTTGTTTTGCCCACGTATTGGAGTCCACATGGACATTCCAATAAATAAATCACATATTCTGTGTGGCAGTTCATATACTGTTTAATATCAAAGGTTTCCTTCCGATTGTTCCCCATAAATTTTCTTTTGTCTGTCTGTTTGTATTCGCATGCTTTGCATATTGAGCACCCAAAAAAGCCCTCAAGTTTTTGAAGCCAACCTGTTTTTTTAGCCATCAGATTTCCTTATGGCGCTTGGTGCAATGATGTTTTTTAAGATTTTGTGCTTTTTTGAATATTATTTTTGGGTGCTCCGGAATAATATCTTTTAGTATTTCGTCATTTTGCAAAATATGCCAATGCTTGCGTATTATTTTACAGATGTTATTTGATTCTATATTATAGGAAGTTAGAAAAGCAGTATCAAAAGAGTTATTTTCAATAGCAGGTATATTTTTAGGCCTAATCAGCTCCTTCCTATCTAGGCTTTTTGCCTTGATCAGGGCAGTATCCAACATTGCTCCATTATATCTTTTCTCTAAAAAACGTGACTCTAAGACTTTGCATTGTTCTTCAAAGGTAATTTCATCGGTACAGTTCCTGCGCATACGCCTATATTGATTATAAGGAACATTGTCCATCCATTGGTGATGGTGACAGCTTGAACGGAGAATATAGTTATTACTATCAACCGTTTTGAAGAACGATTTGGTCTTTAAAAGACCTTCCTCTATATATATGGTAAGGTCCAAAAAGTTTAAAGATGTTTTATTTGTTTCAAAAGTAAAAATGAGATTGGAGGTGTTGATGTTTAAATTAGCCAGAAAGGTATCTAACTCTCTTTGCTCGCCCTGCCAAATGAGGATGATGTCGTCAATGTAGCGCCGCCACAGGACAATGCCGGCCCCCAGCACACCACCGGGCCAGATGTTATTTTCGTCCCAGTATCCCATAAAGAGATTGGCGTAGCTGGGGGCAAACCTCGTTCCCATGGCGGTGCCACACTTCTGAATATAAAACACATCCTCAAATAGAAAGAAATTTTTCTCCAATATAAATAAAATGGCGTCAATGATAAACTGTGTTTGTGTCTCTTTTAATTCTGGGTCTTGGCTTAAAAAATGTTTGACAGCTTCACACCCCAGATTATGTCTAATGGAGGTATATAATGCGGTAACGTCTATGGTAGCCATAATGAAATCTTCCTTCCATTCTAAATTATCTAATAGAAGCAATATTTCCGTCGTATCTTTGAGGTAAGATTTCAATGTTTTTACATAGCTTTGTAAGAAAGTATCTATATATGCTGAGAGGTTCGATGTAAGGGAGTTAATACCGGAAATTATCGGTCTCCCCGGAGGATTTACCAGACATTTATGTATCTTTGGTAATATATAAAAGATGGGTAATTGCGGGGTCTCGTTCAGAAGAAAGTTATACTCATGGTCTGTGAGGATACCCTGATCTTTACCTCTATCTAAGAGGGATTTAAGTTCCTTAAAGAATATTTTGCTAGGATTTTTGTGTAAGATCTCATAAGTATTTGCATCACCCAATAAACGGTTGGCTTCTTTAAGATAATCCTCTCTATTCAAGATAACTATTCCTCCTCCCTTATCTGCTTGTTTAATTACCAAATTAGTGTTTTTAGTGATTTCTTCTAAAGCTGATTTTTCAACCTTTTGTCAGATTGTTTTTACCATTTATCTTTTTGTTTTTTGTTAGTTCTTCAAAATCTTTTGTTATTAGATTATAAAATACATCCAAATGATTACCTTTAAGGTAAGTAGGGTAAAATGTAGATTTTTTCTTTAAATTGGTATGTTTAAAACTATCTGCCTCTTTTAAGATAGGGGGGTTCAGGTTTGTCATTCTTGATTCAGCATTTTTGCTTAGAAAAAAGCGTTTAACCGTGAGTTTTCTCAGATACTTATTAGCATCTAGGAATAATTCAAAGCTGTTAGGTCCAACAGTAGGGGCAAAGGACAGTCCCTTTGAAATGAGGTTTACTTGTGGGGTAGACAGAATAGTAGAACTTAAGTTAAATACACTTGCATTTTTATTTACATTATTCACTTTTGTTCTCTCTTTTTTCTTTCTTCTCCCCCGCTTCCCTCTCTGCCTGTTTCTCCTTTCGGGAGTGTGAACCCCTCTCCTAGGTCTGAGAGGGGAGTGTAGGGGTTTTTTGATTCCCATAGTGTTAGTGTATCTTCTATCTCTAAAGAGTTACTAGGCCCTGTAGCTCCAATAGGTGAGCGGGATCTACTGGTTTTGCCATGTTTAGTACATTCATGCCTATCCCTTTCTCTTCTTCTCTCTTCTCTATCCTTTCTGAGTTCCCTCTCTCTTTTTAATTCTCGTTCTCTTTGATATTCTCTCTCTTTAGTCTCCTTCTCTTTAATCTCTTTCTCACGTAGATATTTGCTAGTTCTATATTCCTTCTCTCGTTGAGCTTCTCTATCTCTTAGAAGTTCTCTCTCTCTGAACTCTCTATCTTTTTGTTCTCTTTCCCTCTTTCGCTCTCTCTCTTTCTGCAACTCTCTCTCTTTATGTTGCTCTCTCTCTCTGTGTTGTTCTCTCTCTTTTTGTTGTTCCCTCCTCTGTTTTTCTGCTTCTTGTCTATATCTATCACTTCTCTCTATATCCTCTCCCTTATGATTCTCTCCTTCTTTATAGTGATCCCTACCTCTAAAGATAGTATTGTTTTTAGGGTATTTATCATAGGTAGGATAATCTGTTTTTGAGTTTTGGTGGGTTGATTTGAGATCTTTATTATCTCCCAATGAATTATTCTATTTATAGTCTGGTTTCAAATAGGTATCTTTAAAAGATTTGTCCAATTCTCTAAAAGTTTTGTCACCATATCTATCTGGTTGTGATCTTTCTGGTTGATATCTAGTTTTCTTTTTCTTCCAATCTCTCTGTTCTCCTCTTAGGTAGTCTCCTTCATCTCTTAAAAATTTATTCATTTTTGTAGTATACAAATCATTTTCTAGTTTATCAATTTTTCTTTTCAGATTTTTATCTTTAATTTTGAACTCTGCAGTATCCTCCAAATGAGCTAGTTTGTTTTCTATTATTACTACTTCTTCATCAATAATATTTATATGCTTTTTGTGTTGGTTAATCAAGGATATCATTAGATTAAAAGAACATTTGTCAATGTGCCAGTGCCAGTTTTTCACAAAATCCTCATCATCAAGATTAGATGAGGGATTTTTGGAAAATCTTAGGCCTCTGGGTATTCTATTACATTCCATATACTTATTTAGGAAGCTTAGATCCAGCCATTTTCTAGTGTCCTTGATTAATAGCCTTTCTAATTTCGAAAATTCTTCTTCTAACAAATCATTAATAACAGGTGTATGTGGTGTCTTTGTGTCATTAAAACTAAATTGTAGTTTTCTTGATTGTCTCTTTGCAAAAATATTTGGTGAAATAACCTCCATATTTAGCGTGTAATAAAGTCACTTAAAAAAAGCAGCCACCAAATCAAGTACAGAAAACCAGTGATGAAACCAGAATGATTTAGATAGGCGCTAAATAAAAGTGCAGTGATATAGTGATAGATTCACACAGGAAAAAATATATATATAAGTAACTGAAACGATGTCTCAACCTTCCTGTGGGGGATATGTACAGATCCCCCTCAAATGGAATAGATACAGGTGGTTGGAAGGGAGCCAAAGTCGCAGGAACATCCAAAAAATAAAAGGAAATATAATAGTGCAATATGTTGTGATAAAGCGAATTCTGAGTTATCTTGGCTCTATAGAGTGTCTACTTACAATAAGTAGGTATATATAAAGCGTTTTGCAAAGTAAGATGGTGTGTAGCAGGCTGTAAAGACAGGATCCTCGCGAGTTTGAGGTGAAGGAGATCTCACTCAGGTACACATGCCACAGGAAAAAAATACAGAAAAGACCATAGTACAGATCGGACAAGAACAGTTTGTATTAAAAGCAGGATAAAAGTTTGTACTTACAATAAGTACATAAACAATGTACACGTAGCGTTTACTTTAGAGGTGAAACCGGCATCTGTGTGGATAGTCTCTAGCTGCTGCAACTCCCAGTCCTCCTCGTCGGATCGCGATGACTGGCGTCTGACGTCACTTCCGGCGCAAGGGTGACGGCTTCTGATCCGGAACACAGAGGTTAGCAGACAGCAGGGGAACCGCAGACTAGGCACCTTCTCCTTCTGGGCAGCTGTGCAGGCTGCAGGAATAGGCTCAACGCGTTTCGCTGTGTTACACCACAGCTTCCTCAGGAGCAAATGAATACCCCTAGTGGGTGTGTAATTTATATACCAGTGTCAATTTTTAAATTTTAAAATTTATTAGCATTTTTAATGCACTTTTTATTTTTTTATGATATGTAATATTAAAGTTTAGCGTAATTGCGTCGTTTTTGGACCATAGAGTCATGTACCTTTAAGAGGAGGACCTATGTGAAATTTAGCTTTTATTGAGTAATTGACACTGGTATATAAACTACACACCCACTAGGGGTATTCACTTGCTCCTGAGGAAGCTGTGGTGTAACACAGCGAAACGCGTTGAGCCTATTCCTGCAGCCTGCACAGCTGCCCAGAAGGAGAAGGTGCCTAGTCTGCGGTTCCCCTGCTGTCTGCTAACCTCTGTGTTCCGGATCGGAAGCCGTCACCCTTGCGCCGGAAGTGACGTCAGACGCCAGTCATCGCGATCCGACGAGGAGGACTGGGAGTTGCAGCAGCTAGAGACTATCCACACAGACGCCGGTTTCACCTCTAAAGTAAACGCTACGTGTACATTGTTTATGTACTTATTGTAAGTACAAACTTTTATCCTGCTTTTAATACAAACTGTTCTTGTCCGATCTGTACTATGGTCTTTTCTGTATTTTTTTCCTGTGGCATGTGTACCTGAGTGAGATCTCCTTCACCTCAAACTCGCGAGGATCCTGTCTTTACAGCCTGCTACACACCATCTTACTTTGCAAAACACTTTATATATACCTACTTATTGTAAGTAGACACTCTATAGAGCCAAGATAACTCAGAATTCGCTTTATCACAACATATTGCACTATTATATTTCCTTTTATTTTTTGGATGTTCCTGCGACTTTGGCTCCCTTCCAACCACCTGTATCTATTCCATTTGAGGGGGATCTGTACATATCCCCCACAGGAAGGTTGAGACATCGTTTCAGTTACTTATATATATATTTTTTCCTGTGTGAATCTATCACTATATCACTGCACTTTTATTTAGCGCCTATCTAAATCATTCTGGTTTCATCACTGGTTTTCTGTACTTGATTTGGTGGCTGCTTTTTTTTTAAGTGACTTTATTACACGCTAAATATGGAGGTTATTTCACCAAATATTTTTGCAAAGAGACAATCAAGAAAACTACAATTTAGTTTTAATGACACAAAGACACCACATACACCTGTTATTAATGGTTTGTTAGAAGAAGAATTTTTTCGAAATTAGAAAGGCTATTAATCAAGGACACTAGAAAATGGCTGGATCTAAGCTTCCTAAATAAGTATATGGAATGTAATAGAATACCCAGAGGCCTAAGATTTTCCAAAAATCCCTCATCTAATCTTGATGATGAGGATTTTGTGAAAAACTGGCACAAGACCATTGACAAATGTTCTTTTAATCTAATGATATCCTTGATTAACCAACACAAAAAGCATATAAATATTATTGATGAAGAAGTTGTAATAATAGAAAACAAACTAGCTCATTTGGAGGATACTGCAGAGTTCAAAATTAAAGATAAAAATCTGAAAAGAAAAATTGATAAACTAGAAAATGATTTGTATACTACAAAAATGAATAAATTTTTAAGAGATGAGGGAGACTACCTAAGAGGAGAACAGAGAGATTGGAAGAAAAGAAAACTAGATATCAACCAGAAAGATCACAACCAGATAGATATGGTGACAAAACTTTTAGAGAATCGGACAAATCTTTTAAAGATACCTATTTGAAACCAGACTATAAATCGAATAATTCATGGGGAGATAATAAAGATCTCAAATCAACCCACCAAAACTCAAAAACAGATTATCCTACCTATGATAAATACCCTAAAAACAATACTATCTTTAGAGGTAGGGATCACTATAAAGAAGGAGAGAATCATAAGGGAGAGGATATAGAGAGAAGTGATAGATATAGACAAGAAGCAGAAAAACAGAGGAGGGAACAACAAAAAGAGAGAGAACAACACAGAGAGAGAGAGCAACATAAAGAAAGAGAGTTGCAGAAAGAGAGAGAGCGAAAGAGGGAAAGAGAACAAAAAGATAGAGAGTTCAGAGAGAGAGAACTTCTAAGAGATAGAGAAGCTCAACGAGAGAAGGAATATAGAACTAGCAAATATCTACGTGAGAAAGAGATTAAAGAGAAGGAGACTAAAGAGAGAGAATATCAAAGAGAACGGGAATTAAAAAGAGAGAGGGAACTCAGAAAGGATAGAGAAGAGAGAAGAAGAGAAAGGGATAGGCATGAATGTACTAAACATGGCAAAACCAGTAGATCCCGCTCACCTATTGGAGCTACAGGGCCTAGTAACTCTTTAGAGATAGAAGATACACTAACACTATGGGAATCAAAAAAACCCTACACTCCCCTCTCAGACCTAGGAGAGGGGTTCACACTCCCGAAAGGAGAAACAGGCAGAGAGGGAAGCGGGGGAGAAGAAAGAAAAAAGAGAGAACAAAAGTGAATAATGTAAATAAAAATGCAAGTGTATTTAACTTAAGTTCTACTATTCTGTCTACCCCACAAGTAAACCTCATTTCAAAGGGACTGTCCTTTGCCCCTACTGTTGGACCTAACAGCTTTGAATTATTCCTACTGTAGATGCTAATAAGTATCTGAGAAAACTCACGGTTAAACGCTTTTTTCTAAGCAAAAATGCTGAATCAAGAATGACAAACCTGAACCCCCCTATCTTAAAAGAGGCAGATAGTTTTAAACATACCAATTTAAAGAAAAAATCTACATTTTACCCTACTTACCTTAAAGGTAATCATTTGGATGTATTTTATAATCTAATAACAAAAGATTTTGAAGAACTAACAAAAAACAAAAAGATAAATGGTAAAAACAATCTGACAAAGGTTGAAAAATCAGCTTTAGAAGAAATCACTAAAAACACTAATTTGGTAATTAAACAAGCAGATAAGGGAGGAGGAATAGTTATCTTGAATAGAGAGGATTATCTTAAAGAAGCCAACCGTTTATTGGGTGATGCAAATACTTATGAGATTTTACACAAAAATCCTAGCAAAATATTCTTTAAGGAACTTAAATCCCTCTTAGATAGAGGTAAAGATCAGGGTATCCTCACAGACCATGAGTATAACTTTCTTCTGAACGAGACCCCGCAATTATCCATCTTTTATATATTACCAAAGATACATAAATGTCTGGTAAATCCTCCGGGGAGACCGATAATTTCCGGTATTAACTCCCTTACATCGAACCTCTCAGCATATATAGATACTTTCTTACAAAGCTATGTAAAAACATTGAAATCTTACCTCAAAGATACGACGGAAATATTGCTTCTATTAGATAATTTAGAATGGAAGGAAGATTTCATTATGGCTACCATAGACGTTACCGCATTATATACCTCCATTAGACATAATCTGGGGTGTGAAGCTGTCAAACATTTTTTAAGCCAAGACCCAGAATTAAAAGAGACACAAACACAGTTTATCATTGACGCCATTTTATTTATATTGGAGAAAAATTTCTTTCTATTTGAGGATGTGTTTTATATTCAGAAGTGTGGCACCGCCATGGGAACGAGGTTTGCCCCCAGCTACGCCAATCTCTTTATGGGATACTGGGAGGAAAATAACATCTGGCCCGGTGGTGTGCTGGGGGCCGGCATTGTCCTGTGGCGGCGCTACATTGACGACATCATCCTCATTTGGCAGGGCGAGCAAAGAGAGTTAGATACCTTTCTGGCTAATTTAAACATCAACACCTCCAATCTCATTTTTACTTTTGAAACAAATAAAACATCTTTAAACTTTTTGGACCTTACCATATATATAGAGGAAGGTCTTTTAAAGACCAAATCGTTCTTCAAAACGGTTGATAGTGATAACTATATTCTCCGTTCAAGCTGTCACCATCACCAATGGATGGACAATGTTCCTTATAATCAATATAGGCGTATGCGCAGGAACTGTACCGATGAAATTACCTTTGAAGAACAATGCAAAGTCTTAGAGTCACGTTTTTTAGAGAAAAGATATAATGGAGCAATGTTGGATACTGCCCTGATCAAGGCAAAAAGCCTAGATAGGAAGGAGCTGATTAGGCCTAAAAATATACCTGCTATTGAAAATAACTCTTTTGATACTGCTTTTCTAACTTCCTATAATATAGAATCAAATAACATCTGTAAAATAATACGCAAGCATTGGCATATTTTGCAAAATGACGAAATACTAAAAGATATTATTCCGGAGCACCCAAAAATAATATTCAAAAAAGCACAAAATCTAAAAAACATCATTGCACCAAGCGCCATAAGGAAATCTGATGGCACTAAAAAAACAGGTTGGCTTCAAAAACTTGAGGGCTTTTTTGGGTGCTCAATATGCAAAGCATGCGAATACAAACAGACAGACAAAAGAAAATTTATGGGGAACAATCGGAAGGAAACCTTTGATATTAAACAGTATATGAACTGCCACACAGAATATGTGATTTATTTATTGGAATGTCCATGTGAACTCCAATACGTGGGCAAAACAAAACGAGCAATAAAAACACGTATTTTAGAGCATTTGAGCAACATTCGTAGGGGAGTTTTAACCCACAATGTTTCCAAACATTTTGCACTGTTTCATAATTCGAGCACTAAAGGTTTAAAATTTACGGGTATAGAAAATGTGTTACAGCATTGGAGAGGTCGCAGCAGAGATATTGACTTAAGTAAACGTGAAATGTTCTGGATTCACAAATTAAACACCTTAATACCACACGGTCTGAATGCAGACTTTGAAATAATACCATTCTTAATCAATTAAAACCTTTTTCACTAGTCATAGTATCTCTGCTGTACCCACTTGTATACCCCACCTACCCCTTCCATCATCCCCATCACCACTGATCACTCCCCTGTCCCCTTCCCTCCCCCCCCCCTTTGATCTCAAGTCTTTGAGATCTTATGAATATAAGAAAAACGCTATCATTCATGTCACTGATCATATTTTATTTCTCTCCCCCCCCTTTTTTATCTCTCCGCCATCATGCTGAGTTATATAGCCTGCATTGTTTCATTGATGTATAGGGCATTTTTTATAAACATTATAAACATTTTAAAATTTATTAGCATTTTTAATGCACTTTTTATTTTTTTATGATATGTAATATTAAAGTTTAGCGTAATTGCGTCGTTTTTGGACCATAGAGTCATGTACCTTTAAGAGGAGGACCTATGTGAAATTTAGCTTTTATTGAGTAATTCGACACTGGTATATAAACTACACACCCACTAGGGGTATTCACTTGCTCCTGAGGAAGCTGTGGTGTAACACAGCGAAACGCGTTGAGCCTATTCCTGCAGCCTGCACAGCTGCCCAGAAGGAGAAGGTGCCTAGTCTGCGGTTCCCCTGCTGTCTGCTAACCTCTGTGTTCCGGATCGGAAGCCGTCACCCTTGCGCCGGAAGTGACGTCAGACGCCAGTCATCGCGATCCGACGAGGAGGACTGGGAGTTGCAGCAGCTAGAGACTATCCACACAGACGCCGGTTTCACCTCTAAAGTAAACGCTACGTGTACATTGTTTATGTACTTATTGTAAGTACAAACTTTTATCCTGCTTTTAATACAAACTGTTCTTGTCCGATCTGTACTATGGTCTTTTCTGTATTTTTTTCCTGTGGCATGTGTACCTGAGTGAGATCTCCTTCACCTCAAACTCGCGAGGATCCTGTCTTTACAGCCTGCTACACACCATCTTACTTTGCAAAACGCTTTATATATACCTACTTATTGTAAGTAGACACGCTATAGAGCCAAGATAACTCAGAATTCGCTTTATCACAACATATTGCACTATTATATTTCCTTTTATATTTTGGATGTTGCTGCGACTTTGGCTCCCTTCCAACCACCTGTATCTACACTCATGAGTGTATCTGGCAGTTTAATACAATATCAATTTGGGACCGGTATATTAACCCTTCAAGGAGCAGTACTCAGCTGACAACTCGGTATCTGTTTATACAGGAGTTTCAGCAGTGCTACAATATTTACCAGTAATCCATCCATATATACTAGTGTTTACTCTAGACCTGTCACTACACACCTGGGGTTCGCACGTGTTAAGCACTACCAACTTGTACTAACGTACCACCATCTATAAAGCTGGTGATAACAACACACCATTAGGTGCACTTTGACCTAGATTTGCTTAATCAAGTCTATAATGTACTGCACCGACACACTTTATTCGAGCAAATACCCAGTATGTACCTGGCAGATACCTGGAATGCGCCGCTCCTCACCTCTGACAAGCCCCGTTGCGTTTGCCTTCCCAGCCTGGGTTCATGCCTGGCTGACGGGCGGCTGATCTGTTAAATGATAATGATTAGGATTTAATAGGCTGCAATGCTTCGCGTGTCTACCAGATGGCATAAATTCATGAATTGTAATGCAGTATATATATATATACTGTGCAGTATTGCAGCCAGCGGGAATAAAATGCTTCAATCCCTGCCTGGAAAATAACGCAATGCACTCGGGCAGAAAACAGTCACAAACCTCAATACACCCGGGTATACCCGAATTCGTGGGACTAGCCGAGCTCGAATAAAGTGTGTCGCCAGTGTACTATTAGCTGCAGTACGTAAGCAGCAAAGTACAGGTCCTATCAACCAGTGCATCTACTAGTATTCTATTACTGGGGCACTACATATGTGGTTTTAAACTGCCGTTTCATCAGCATAGACATCTAGCCCATTCACTCTATATGAGGAACACTAGGGCCAGTGAATATCCTAACACTGGACATTAACATACCAATACACACTCCTCTGGATACATACATTCCAAGAGTTAGCAACACTTGGTACCATTTAATCATTGTTTTAAACCCCAATATTTTAACGACATTGTCATTTAATAAAGATATTTTAAGTAAATTACCAATTCACACTGGATCAGAGTGCTATCTACAGGGGTTCTGTCTGTCTATTTGTATACTAGGTCATATGCCCCTTGCAGCACCATTTCCTTTGTTTACATTTAAGCTGAAGCGGGGGTAAATCATAAGTATATTGTTATTTATATCCCTATTTCCCCTGATAGTAGCACCACCACTCCAGGAACTTCCAGTTAGCAGTAGCGAGGGTCCCCCTCCAACTCCCCCCCCTCCCCTCCAGTTCGGTATCCGCAGGTCCCACAGTGCATCCCAGGGATCACCCACAGGTGTCTGGGGGCCCCTGGGTAGTCCCCGCTAGGCTCCATGGCCAACGGGATCCACGGGTCATCACCATGTGTGTCTGGGGGCCCTCGGGTGTTTCCCTGGGTGTTTCGGGTTGTCACTGCGGGTCCCTGGGGTCCCAACAGCTGTGGGGCCCCGGTACTTCCCCGCAGGTGTCCGTGGGTCCTCAAGTGGTCCACATGGGTCCCCATTAGCCTGCGGTACCATTCCTGTATTTAAAAAAAATAAAACATGGCCTACATTCAATATATGAAACAAAAAGGGGGTACCGGCGCTTTGAAAGTCCAAATGGAATATAGTCCTGGAAATTCCAGACAGAAGGATGAATGTTCAAGGAGATGAGTTGGCAATTCCTCAGTCTTTTAGGTAATCAAGTGTAGCTTCATCAGTGTAGGAAGCGACATGAAATGAAAAAAAGAGAATTATAGTGCAATACTGCTAACTCAAAAAATGACAAAACATAAGACAAACAAAACAATACAACACAACACAAGACTGACCACAAATACACAAAAGCAAGGCTGAAATAAAAAAGTTAGTTTAATACAACTCTATAATATAAAAATGAATGGATGAGGGACTCAGGGTACGCCGATCCGGAGGAGCAAAATCGGAGTGCTACTCACAGGAAAGCCAAAGGCAATGCGCGATGGAAAATGTATCTTTAAACTTCAGATCTTTGGATGAGCTGGTGCACCTCTCCTCACTCCTCACTCCATGCCTTCGTGCCGCGTCGACCGGAAGTGACGTCACCGGATGCTACGTCACTGGTAGGCGGGATGACTCCACGGAAGTCCCGGATGTGATGTCACCATATGCTCCGTCGCTACTGGGCAGGATAACTCTGCAAGCGATCTCTCCGTCTCCTGCTTGAATGACTCTGATATCTCAGAGCTCAAACTTCAAGCGCACCTTCGTCCACAATACCCAAACAAGTATTAAAAAACCCTACGCGTTTCGTGCGCTTGCGAACACTTCCTCAGGGGAACAATCTTTTTTCTACATTCAATAAATACAACCCCCCCCCCACCACCACCAAAACACATACAGTGCAGTAATGGTCAAAATAACTATTATTCAGATATGGCTCATAGATTATTTTCCCATTATTAAACACACATTACCCATGAAGCATAAATAAAGTAAATAAAAACCGTTCTACTTACCCTATGCAATTTGAAGGGCGTCCTCGTCAGCTTACTGCAGGTCTTTGTCCTCTTTTGGCACAAAGAATACATAGCAAAATACATTCTAATGTCCGCTAGCCCCTTAATCACCTCAGTGGTTATTAACCTCTGCCAATACCCACACAAGAGGCATAACCACACACCCCAGGCAACTACCCCCACCTTTCACCCATTCATTGGTAATGTGTGTACATTATGCCCATATAATATGGGCATGATTTACCAATATACCAACAAATGGTGAAGGATTAAAAATACAGGCCCAAATATAAAACATTACATGGCCAAATCAAACACAGCACATATCAAAATCAAACACAGCACATAGCAAAATAAAATGCAGCACATATCAAAATAATACACACCACATAGTAAAATAAAACACATCACATAGCCAATTAAATTGATAACAAACGGCAATAAAACAATTGAATGGCACAATGGGTACATAATGCCCATATAATCTGAGCATCATTTAACACTATGCCTGTCAATGGTTAACATAAAATACTGTATGAATGGGCATCCCCCAAAAAATTGGATTTAACGAAGATTAGAAACACTAGGTAAAAGGGGGGAGGGGAGGGAAGGGAGGGAAGGAAAGAATTACCCTCGCTGCAGCCGCACTGAGGTGCTATAATCAGGGGCAATAATATAACAAATGCACAGAGAGAAAAGAATCCCCAATAATGAGAGCACTCAAAACTGGCTAATTGGTTTAAGAAACTGATATCTCAAGTGATGGATTCCCTCAGATGAAGGGTGACTGACACATGAATATGACATGGTGAATATATTAAAAGAACTTTATTAGGAGAATATCTCAAGCATTAAAATAAAGTATGAAGGTCAAAAGACCTGATGCCTATAGAACAAACAAGCAAATTGAAATATGGGTGGGTATACTGTGGGCAGTAAAGGAGACACACGTCCCTATGGGATCCCCTCTCTTTGAATGTAGGATAGGCTCAAGACCAGTTTAATCCTGATCAGACTGCATGAGGGTACATGTTACCATAGTGTGTAATAAGTGTGCACCCTAATCAAAAGGTAAGTACCTAGTGTAAGCTGTATCAACACTGTATCCTGGGATACATCACCATACAGTGTTTATACAGCTTGCACTAGGTACTTACCTTTTGATTATGGTGCACACTTATTACACACTATGGTAACATGTACAGTTCATCTGAGGGAATCCATCACTGGAGATATCATTTTCTTATCCCAATTAGCCAGTTTGAGTGCTCTCATGATAGGGGATTCTTTTCTCTCTGTGCATATGTAACGAAGATGTAAGAAGATACAGATGAAGAAGACCCCAGAAGACACAAGAAGAACACTGAAGACCCCCCAGAAGACCCCCAAAGACCACAAAATTGGATCACAAATTACAGAGGAAGAAAAATACTTTGGATTTTTTTTTACCTGTGTCTGTTCCTGTTCATGGATTGGTGCGAGAGCTTGCGGTGTCCCCGGGAATCGGAGGGTGAAGATATCTAAAGGTAAGTAAAAAAATTGAATGTATGTTATTTTTCTTTTACGGGTTTTTTATTTTTATTGTGATTTAATTTTTTTGGATGCCCATTCATTGCCACTGTATATATGTATGTCTGTATGGATATACATACATAAAGGGGACAATCAATGGTTGTTTTTGCAAATGCTTGTTTTTATGTAATTTAAATGTATTTTGCTTCTTTGTATAGAAATGGTTGGCCAATTTAATTTTAATTTTTATCTAGTAAGATGTAATTTTTAGTGGTGTTTTAAATAGTTTATTTCAGGGGGAGGGCTTGCTTTTTAATGTAGCCCACCAGTACTGCATTAACTCAAAAGCCACAAAAAGAAAAAATAGAAAAGATGGTGTAGATAATAACAGTATATTATTATAGGTCCAGAAGACGCACATAGTGGCCTCATGCAATAGCAATGCACATAGTGGCCTCATGCTAGGGCATTGTACAATAGACAGTGGAGTAGTGTCCGGTAGTCGAGTTTTGTGTACCGCTGGGAGTGGGGCTTCTACAAGGGAGCTGATGCGCTTTCAGCTCCCTGTGATGTTGCTGAAGCTCACACTTCCACGTTCCAATCGTCACGTGATCGACATCCGCACGCAATTACGCCGGTCCTCGGGCAACTCCTATCCAAATCTGTCAGGAATCAGGACTCAACGCGTGTGCGTTTTGCAGGTTTGTTTAATCAAGGGTCCTTGATTCCTTGACACTGAATGACAGTTTTTAAATGCTGTCCACTAGCCAATCAGGGTCACGTTTAGCATACAGCATATTGAAAATGATTTCAAAATTCTTGCAAATCCTCACAAATGTGCCATTATGACTATTTCAAATACTCATCATAATAACAATACGTAATAATCTTTAAAATTTAATAAAACAGTAAAGTCAATCAAACAAAAATAATAATTTTTTTTTTTAAAAACACACGGTACACATAATCATACAGTATAATCTATTGACAAAGTTGAGAAAAAAGGACATTAAAGGGGGTCTGACGTAAACAGCATTAGGATCTAAGCAGCCATTTTGTTTGACAACTTTTGTCAGCCATCTTTTCATTGTTCTAGTCCTTGTCTGTCATTTATGTTGTAATGTGCTGTGTTTGTGTCATCCTTTTTGTCTTCTGTCTGTATGAAAGCTGCATGAAAGTTATGGTGAGTTAAAGGATGTTTCGCTCTCAATGTTTACTGATACCAGCCCTGTCCAGCCCAGCTGCAGAATAGGGAGGGGCAAACAGTCTTGAGAAGTGAGATCAGAATTAGAACCGACTTCTCAGCATTCGAGTGTCTGGTGGAATCAGAGATAGAAATCATTTCTCACATTCAACCCCTTAAAGAATGTATTACACAGCACCCCAACGAATGTAGAGTAAAAGTTACTGAGCTTTGTATAATGAGTCTAGCTGACTTTCTCATTTTCATTTTTGTTATGTATTACAAGATTATGTCATTTTAGGGACGCGCAAGCCACCCCATAAAGGGCGTGAGCTTTAGTTTTTAGGGTATAAATGTATCCCATATCGTATTACCTGCAGAGAGCTTTTGTTTTGAAGCTGTCTCCGCTGTGTGCACACTGAATAAACTCATTTGATAACTGAATATTTGTTGTAACATTTTTTACAGCTTTCACACCATAAAAACTCAACCAAATGTGTAGCAGCTGTATCCTAAGGAGACATAAATATCCATTAATCACAGTTATGACTATAATATACTGTTACTATCAACACTATCTTGTCTATTTTTTCTTTTTTTGGCTTGTGAGTTCATTTAGTACGTGTGGGCTCTCTACATTCAAGCAAAGATTCAATTGGAACATCGATATTAACAGACCATCTGTAGGACTGAATGCATGTTTACACCTAATCAAATGTGAGTGCATATTCGTCTGAATTTTATTTATGGTTCTTGTGTCCAAACAAATTGCACTATTTGTATGTTTTTTCCTTTTATGCTTACACCGGTTTTCTGCGCTCCCTGTGGTCACAGAGCTGCGTCTTGTCCAGCACTAGCCACGCTTCCCCACAGCTGTTTCAGAGACAATAAGGCTGGTGGTGAATCCCCTGCAGAGGAAATTGATCTGCGCATATTGGGCTGTCTCACTGGCTTCACATCCGTGATCAGTTGATCGAACCAGTAGGGAAGTGTCCCACTCAGGCCAACAGCCCAGAGGAGGACTTGTTCTGTGTGGTCAGGGGGGGGGACCTCACTCACCCGACCCGGCTGCATTCCAAGATAATACTGCAACGCTCCTCCAGTCCCTGTAGCACGGCCTCAGCCGCAGCTCCGATCAGGCTCCCTTCTTCTTTTTCCCCTCAGATGGAAGGTCGGATGACTTGGAATGCCAATCTCCAGGTATTTAGTAATCCTCCTGGGATGTTTTTAGGTATAATTTTGCCTCAGTTGGACTGCTGTTGTGACGGAGATGAGCTGACATGCAATCATCTTGTTCCATGTCCAAGCCGCATCGGATCCCATGCTTTTAATGGATCTGATACGTTTAACGGAAAAGTGTCTTATTTTGAGTTGTGCAACATTGATGTATTACACAATAAAAACAAGGCTCTTTTTTGGCTTTAGTACCACATTTTTAGGTCACCGCAGCTTGATGCATCTGAACCAATGATAGAGAAAGAGGAAGGGAGAGAGTAACCTACTTTGGTATTGTAACAAGTATTATATAAGAACCTATTTGATTATAGGTTAGTTCCAAGTGATATATATATATTTATACGTTACCGTTCCACGGATTGGTAAACAAGAGACAGCACTCAATGTTGAAAATCAAAGTGTATTAGTGAAAGCAAAAATATATCCAGAAACCCAAAGTTTTGGTCCTACAGAATGGGACCTTCCTGAGGAAAGTCCCATTCTGTAGGACCGAAACGTTGGGTTTCTGGATGTATTTTTGCTTTCACTAATACACTTTGATTTTCAACATTGAGTGCTGTCTCTTGTGTACCAATCCTTGGAACGGTAAACGTATAACTACGTTCTCTATATGGGACGTGCACCTGTGGCTGCACCTGTGGCTTACCAGCACCTATTTGAGTGCCAACTGCCTTATCTGACTATATATATATATATATATATATATATACAGTGTTCGACAAATAATGATAACCACACGCCCGTGGCGAGTGGATTTAGACTGCTGGCGAGCCGTGCTGTGGCTCTATGAATTCCCCTGCTCGCGCCAATTGTTTTTTTTTTTTTTTTTAAATAAATAATCCCCCTCCCTGATTGGTGTGACGTGGGGAAGAGGGCCGGCTGGCTACAATACATAAACTTATGTCAAAAACTAATGTTGTTCTCACTAGGAATTTATTATTTTTTTGTTAAAAAAGCTGGCCTGGGGGTGGGGCTAGGGGCAGGGCTAGGGGCGGGGCTAGGTGGCGAGAAGATTTTTTTCCGTCGGCGAGTAGATTTCTGGGTGATTTGTCGAACACTATATATATATATATATATATATATATATATATGTAGTGCACTTTCTCCCACCCCTGGGTGGTGTGTGGCTATGGTGTGTGAATGTGGGGCAATACGTGATGGTGCCCAGGAGATCTGAGCCTCTGCTACTGGGAACCTGGGGTGCACCTGAGTGATGCACTGTAGCACTTCCACCTGTACGGGATTCTAGCGTGTGGAATTCCCCGGTTACAGGACACAATTAATACACACTTGGTAAAGCAGAACAGTTTTACTATATGTAGCTAAATATAGTTACAGCCTACTCACCAGGCCTCGCACAGCGGTATCTTACAATGCTCCACACCCCCTCAATGGAGTCTCCGTCCCCAAAGTACCTAGGGGCCCTTGGGCACCCAACCAACCCGGTGTCACTAAGGTCAATCCCCCCATCCAATGTGTGGTACAGCTCCCCACTAAAGTGTTGTTGATGCACGTGAGGAGTTGGGTACCTGCATGTGTCCACACTCAGGCGCATAGATGCTGAAGCTGATGATGGGATCCATGGATACATTGCCATAAGCCGCCAAGCCTCCGCCTCTACGGTTGGTGGGTCCTTCACTGTAAGCAATGCCTCTTGGTTGCAGGTGACTGGTCCCAGATCACCTGAGGCCAGGATGCAGCCTAGCCTGGCTGTGTCCCTCACTCTGGTACTACAGGGGCAGTGTCCTGTCCCGGCAGCAAACACAAGCTGAGGGAGTCCGGGCCTAGTGCAGGTGTCACAGATACATGCACACACAACCCACCCCTTCCTTGTCCCAGCTCCGACTGGCGTGTCCTCAGCATGCCAAAAGTATCTATCTGCCCGCAGGGGATTGCTACAGCCCGATTAGCTGTTGTGCACCATGTGATCTTGCAGCCTCAGTGGCTGCTGGGCTTTGTAGTCCCCCTGCGGTGCGTTTGAGTGTACAGAGGCGGCACATTTTATTTGAGTGCGGCTAGCTCCGCAAGCCTGGGGATGCCCCGGCATGCTAGCCGCACTCCCTCGGCGTGCCGCGCGTCATCGGCGTGCCGCGCGTCATCGACGCGCGGTCACGCGTCATTGGGTGCCTGCACCCTGGTGTCCCACGATGTGGGGGACGGCGGCAGGGGGTTCCGGGGGACCGGTGGACCCGGCAGCGGGAGGGAGAAAGCAGCCCCGATCGGAGGGCGCTCCTCCATGTTTCGGCGCGCGCCCGGCACCCTCTGGTGCGCGCCAGGTTACTGCTGCGGCCGAGAATGGGCAAATGCTCGAATAAACTCGGCCGCAGCAGTAATTGCCGCATGTGCACCAAGATGGCCGCAGCAACATAGCTACTTACACTGTGCATGCGCGACGGCACTGCGCATGCACGACCACACCAAAGATGGCAGCGCCCTGCTACGAGAGCCGCTGGTGACTCGGTCGCCTCCCCTAACTACAGCTACTCTGCCCGCACCTCGCCAGCACACTCTGGAAATGCATACACTCGACCGGAAGAAAGGAGGACCCAGGGAGAACCCTGCTATATATATATATATATATATATATATATATATATATATATATATATATATATATATATATATATATATATATATATATATGTAGCCATTGTAAGAAATAGGGCTATATGTATCCTCCTACTGGTGTAAGTCCTGCTAAGGGCAGGCCGCCAGTAGTTATCATGCGTTTCCCCCGCTTCAAGCCTGCCTTGATTGGTGGAGGTAGGCCCCCTGACTGTGTGGAAGGCAAGAGCCTTTTTGTTATAATGCCATCTGGGTTGTATGGTCTGATGTATGAACACTAACCATGAAATGTGTTTGTTTCCCAGGTTGTTCACCTGCAGGATGGAGCTGCTAAAGTTAGGTCCAAGTGGGGACCATTGGATTGCACCTGAGGGAGAGTGTAGCCCTGGTAAGAAATAGGGCTACATATCTATCCTCCTACTGGTGTAAGTCCTGCTAAGGGCAGGCCGCCAGTAGTTATCATGCGTTTCCCCCGCTTCAAGCCCTGCATTGACTGGTGGAGGTAGGCCCCCTGACTCTGTGTGGAAGGCAAGAGACACAGGGTAGGGGCCTGCTGACATCATGATGGGTGGGGCTGTCTAAATTTAGTTGCCTGATCCTGTCAGTGGCAGTCGTGTTAGAGTGAGTTCTGTCTTGGGAGTGAGAAGAGAGAGTTCTGCCCTGGGATCAGGAGGAATGAGCTCCAGGAGAGACAGGCTCTACATGTGGAGGAGCTCAGGACAGCCTGAGTAGAGTTGATAGAACAATGGTGGACCAATGCCCCTCACCCTGCCTATAGGGTGAGGGAGAGCTGGCACCCACCCTGAGGGTCTGCACCTTGGGGTGGTGGCGGGGAGAGTGAGAGCCCCAGACAGCCCATCCTGAAGGGGTACAGTCTGGAGGAGAAGGAGGAAGAGACCATTGTGTATGATCTGCTGCTGCTGAGAGCTGTGTACAATAAAGAGACTTCATACTTTTTACAAAGAGACTGAGACTGAAATCTCTCGCCCTATTGTGGGGGCTTCTCTGGGAGGATTTCACCCTACCCCTATAGGGCTCGCCAGAGATGGAGGCGCTGCACTGTTGCTAGAAGATGAAGGCACTGACCCCAGAAGCCTGTCCCTGTTGTACCCCATACTATCGTGGGAGACACAGGCAGTCCTGTTACCAGCAGGTATGCACCACCCACAGACATGTAGCCAGCCCTCACTACACCCTAGGGGTCCGATCTGTGACCAGGGGGGAAGATGGGTTACATTTGGAGGCGCTGCTGAGATCCAGAAACAGAACAGGCTTTCAGCGAAGCAGAGCTGGAAGCGTTAGGTACACCTTCCATGCAAGTGCTGGAGAAAGTAGGGCACAGATGCACATCAGGGGTAGTCAGGGGAGCGTGGACTCTCGCACAGTACACCCTGGGTGCCCTAAGAGGGTCTTGTAAGATGGGTGTGGGGCTATAGCTGTCCTAGTCCCATGAGGCAGATAGTGTGAGGCAACTGGAGGCGTAACTAGTCCAGGGACCATGGCCCAGGGCCCGCACTATGAGTGGCCAAAAGTAGGAGATGCCCATACTTAGGGAGATGCCCGGTACACTAGCCAGCACCCACATAAAACACACCACAGAGTACTTGCAGGAACCGTCAGTGAGTGCGGTGTACCAAGAAAGAGTTATGCCTAGCCTGGGGTATGCCAACATCATATCAGTGGGTAAAGCAATTCGAAAGAGCATGCAGAGAGCATCAGAGAGTTTCAGTGAGGACAGTCAGTGTCTAGGAACGAGTTATGCACTAGACACTGAGAATAGTGAGATCATACATTTGGAGGGCTCACTAAAGACGGCGGCCGTCACTACATGTGCTCCGCAGAGCAAGAAGGAGTTAAAAATGGCGACAGCAGCGTCATTCATGGCCCAGCAGCTAGCAGCCATCCCAAAATGGCGACTCCCGCCAATCCTGGATCGCGCACGTGAAGCGTGCAAAGAGACTGTGAGAGAAATGTGGTGAGAGATGTGCAGGGGTTTCGCACCAAACCGAGATCCCCTACAGAAGGAGCGGAGCGGTGCAAAAGCCGAAAGCCCACCCACCTGTGCATTGACTGGCCGACAGACAAAGCCACATCACGCTGAGTGAGAGAGTGCCCCTCCTCTTGTTTCCACCAGAGGGAGGGGGCACTGCAAGAACCAATCAGAAGTGTCCTCCCCAGAGAAAGGAGGGACAGGAAGTGAGGTTGAGGAACTTCACTTCTGCCTGACTATCAATTAGCAAGGAGCTAACGAATTGAACTGTTCAACCCCTGAGCAAAATATGTCTGAGCTGAACATGACAACCTTCCAGTTCCAAGGAGGCTTCCTGGTGGTGGAGATTGATGGCCGAGAGTATATCCGGTGCCTGTGCCTACACTGCAGGACACCTGGACCGGCCCCAAACACGAAAGCATGATGTCCTCAATGTGGCACGTTCTACCTGTGGCCTACCGAGCCATGGCCAATGATCAAGACCCCTCGGGGTGCCTCTCCGGGAAACCTAACGGAGGTGGCGGAGGCAGCGAAAGAGGCTGCCCTAGTTCCCTGCATCACCGCTGAGGTGGGAACCAAGGCCCAGCCAACTACAGAGCCGAGAGATGTTCCGGCGGAGAAGAGCGCGACCGCAGTTGAGGTACCGGTGTGGGCCCGTTTTGTACCACTACCCACTGGCGGTGCGGTAAGAGAGCGAGGTGACTCCCTAGCGGAGGAACCGATCCAGTCATCTTCGGAGGAAGAAGATGGCGTATCAACGGTGGCGATGCGCCTACCAGCGAACCACCCCAGCTGTGACAAAGATGTCAGTCCACTTACCGGAGAGAGGGAGCAAACGAGTCCGGACACCCACCGACGGCGAGCGCGGGTGCGGCCTGAGGCCCGTAGAAGTCCCACGGCCATGGTGACTCCCAGTGCGGCGGAGACGGGATCCGAGATGGCGGAAGGAGACACCCCCACCCCCTTACTCCTGCCAGGCAAAGAAGGAACCTGCAGAGGGCAAGAGAGAAAGGCTTGCGGCCTACCTGCCTGTCCGCGGACCGGATGATCCACCACCACCCCTTTCGGTCCTTGACGCACTTCCGGTGCGAGACCACGGAGCGGATGGAGAGTCCGCGGGCATCAGTGATGATGTTACTTCCGGGTCCGGTTGGCACGGAGGCCTGGCAGCATTATTTGCAGCAAATGGAGCAGCTATGGCAGCTGCGCTGGCCACACTGAAGGCACAAGGCATTACACAAGGAGCACGAAGCATGCCGGAGAGGGCCAGCAGAAAGATGCCCACTGGTCGTGGTATTGCCCGATTGATAGACACTTTCACGGACATTGCCGATGCCCCAGTCCCTACCCCTAGCTCCATTGCCCCGGCCACTGCCCCTGCCCCGCCATGAGTTATGACACCGGGACCTTGCGGGGATAGGTTGAGTAGGAATCCCAAGTACTCTAAGGATTGTAGGGATTGGGAACTGAGTGATGAGAGGTCTGATGAGGAGATACCATATAACAATGTAATTCGTGTGCCTAACCCTGTACCATTTTCTCCTGTGCCTAGAGGGAGGGCCCGAGGGTCCCATACTACTGCAGAAGCAGGGCCTGTGAGTAAGGTGGTCCATAAGATGAACCCCACCATCTATACGGATGATACCAGAACTAGACGCAGGGGCTCGCGCTCTACTGAGGCGGCCACGTCAGGTGTGTCTTCACAGACAGAGTCAGAGGCAGGTACCTCCAGTGCAGTGTCAGGGTCCGAGCACCATGACAAGTGGTGGGCACCCCTATTTACAGGATACCACAAGGGTATGGACCGTACGCGGTTCCTGCTGATCAGAAACAACATAGTCGACTATTGGTGGGCTGTAGGTGCCTTTTCTCCCCAGGAGGTGGAAGATGAGTTGGAGAATCATTACAGGGAGATTGAGCAGAAGAACATCCTTCCTAAGGGGGCTGCAATGCTATATGATGATGTTGCCCCAGAGGAGCCTGAGTTTTGGGTACTGCCAAGCAGGGCGGGTAACCGTAAACTTACCAAACTGAGCAGAGCAGATAGAGCCATAGTGGCCAGGTATAGACAATCTCATGGCTATGAGTTTCCTTACGTGCCTTAGCCTATAATGCAGGAGATAGAGGAGCAGCGAGATACCTGGCTCCGGGAAGCGGTAATGGAGTACTTACGAACTAGGTTCGGTAAGGCGGGTTATCACAACGAGGATAAAATATGTGATGTGATCCGGGCCTGGAGCATTGGGAGAAGCACATACATGCACAGTGTAGTGTATCAGCCGGAGTATGGGTCGGTACAGCCATACTATGTGAAAGTTAAGGATCATAATGGGCGGGAAGTAAGGAAGCCTGACCCGCGACATTATTATTAAGTTGGTTCTTCATGTTGGGAGTAACCATGTGCCTTTTTGTTATAATGCCATCTGGGTTGAATGGTCTGATGTATGAACACTAACCATGAAATGTGTTTGTTTCCCAGGTTGTTCACCTGCAGGATGGAGCTGCTAAAGTTAGGTCCAAGTGGGGACCATTGGATTGCACCTGAGGGAGAGTGTAGCCCTGGTAAGAAATAGGGCTACATATCTATCCTCCTACTGGTGTAAGTCCTGCTAAGGGCAGGCCGCCAGTAGTTATCATGCGTTTCCCCCGCTTCAAGCCCTGCATTGACTGGTGGAGGTAGGCCCCCTGACTCTGTGTGGAAGGCAAGAGACACAGGGTAGGGGCCTGCTGACATCATGATGGGTGGGGCTGTCTAAATTTAGTTGCCTGATCCTGTCAGTGGCAGTCGTGTTAGAGTGAGTTCTGTCTTGGGAGTGAGAAGAGAGAGTTCTGCCCTGGGATCAGGAGGAATGAGCTCCAGGAGAGACAGGCTCTACATGTGGAGGAGCTCAGGACAGCCTGAGTAGAGTTGATAGAACAATGGTGGACCAATGCCCCTCACCCTGCCTATAGGGTGAGGGAGAGCTGGCACCCACCCTGAGGGTCTGCACCTTGGGGTGGTGGCGGGGAGAGTGAGAGCCCCAGACAGCCCATCCTGAAGGGGTACAGTCTGGAGGAGAAGGAGGAAGAGACCATTGTTTATGAACTGCTGCTGCTGAGAGCTGTGTACAATAAAGAGACTTGATACTTTTTACAAAGAGACTGAGACTGAAATCTCTTGCCCTATTGTGGGAGCTTCTCTGGGAGGATTTCACCCTACCCCTGTAGGGCTCGCCAGAGATGGAGGCACTGCACCATTGCTAGAAGATGAAGGCATTCACCCCAGAAGCCTGTCCCTGTTGTCCCCCATACCATCGCGGGAGACTTAGGCCCTCCTGTTACCAGCAGGTATGCACCAACCACAGACATGTAGCCAGCCCTCACTACACCCGATCTGCGACCGGGGGGGAGGGGAAGATGGGTTACATATATATATATAGAATCCAATGCACAGCCGGCACACCATTTGCAAGTAAATAAGTTTTGGTGCTTATCCCATAAAGCAATAACAGACATACGATACTGGTTGCAATACGACATCAAGGGACAGCACACAGGTAAGTAAATCATACATTTTCTATATTTGATAGAAGACACAAAAACCTTTCAGTGGGACCTTTCTCAAGGTGGTGATATATATATATATATATATATATATATATATATATATATACATATATACATATACATACATACATACATACATACATATATATATATTGTGACAAAACGGCTTACGCCGGGGCTCCGCCGTCTGTCCGGGACTGTTAGAACACGGTCTTTTAGGGTAGGTTAAATGATGAGACGTCACGTACTGTTCCTTTAAACAGGCTATGCCTGGTTTATTCAGTCCCAGGCACTGAGACTGCCACAGTGTAAACAGAAAACAAAGCCAAACAAAAAGCTGCTCGTCTGAGCGATAACTTAAACTTAGATGTCCCTGACTCAGAGTTGGAAGTGGCTTGTCCACTTCCACCAACAAAATAAGTACCTTTGCAGTCTTTAGACAAACTAACAGAATGAATGAAGCGATTTGGGAAAGAGGCTTTCTCTCCCCTCTGCAGTTCAGCAGCCTTCCAGGCTCTTGGGCGGGGCCCAGAGGAAACAGGAAACAGGTCTTATATACCTGAACTCTAATCAGCATGACAGGTGACAGAAAACAGGCAGCAGACAAACTGTGGAATGGAGTGCCTGTACTACGAGGCTGCCCTGTTCAGCTTAGACAGGACAGAAACTGTTCAGTATCCTGGGAGCCCTGTATATGGAGTTTATTACCAACCCCTGGTTTCTGTCACATATCCTCCCCCCAAGCTCAGACCTCGAGGGGTGAGCGACCATGGATATTAGGGAGTGCATCCTTGACAACCCGTCGGCATTGCCATGTTTGTGCCCCGACCTGTGTTCCACAGAAAATTTAAAGGGCTGTAGGCTTAGGAACCACCTGGTCACCCTAGCGTTCTTCTCCCTATTTTGACACATCCAGGTAAGGGGTGCATGATCTGTGACCAATCGGAACTTTCTCCCCAACAGATAATACTTGAGTGTCTCTACAGCCCACTTTATTGCGAGACACTCTTTCTCGACTATGGAGTAATTTTTCTCCTGGGGATTTAGTTTCCTACTTAAATAAAGGATGGGGTGCTCCTCCCCTTGAGACTCCTGGGAGAGTACCGCCCCCAGCCCTACCTCAGATGCGTCGGTTTGGACTACGAACTCTTTGGAGAAGTCAGGTGTGACCAACACTGGTTGGGCACAGAGAGCTTCTTTCAGGCTTCTAAAGGCCTGTTCGGCTTCGGGGGACCACTTTACCATTAGCGGTCCTCTTGCTTTTGTGAGGTCGGTTAGTGGGGTTGCCTTAGTTGCAAAATTGGGAATAAACCTCCTATAGTAGCCAATTAACCCCAAAAAGGTCCTTACTTGTTTTTTTGTGACTGGCCTTGGCCAATTTTGTATCGCCTCTACTTTGAGTGTTTGTGGTTTGAGTAACCCTCTACCAATAGAATACCCCAGATACTTGGCCTCCTCCAGACCAATAGTGCATTTAGCGGGGTTAGCAGTTAGTCCAGCAGACCGAACTGCGTCGAGCACAGCTTGGACCTTTGGAAGGTGGGACTGCCAATCTTCACTATGGATTACCACATCATCCAGGTAGGCGGCAGCATACCGAACATGTGGTTTTAAAATTTTATCCATCATTCTTTGGAATGTGGCGGGAGCTCCATGTAAGCCAAAAGGCAGCACCTTATATTGAAAGAGGCCGTCTGGGGTTGAGAAGGCTGTTTTTTCTTTTGCCCTTTCTGTGAGGGGAACCTGCCAGTACCCTTTTGTTAGGTCTAGGGTTGTGAGATATCGGGCTTTGCCCAGTCTCTCTACAAGTTCATCCACCCTGGGCATAGGATAAGTATCAAATTTTGACACCGCGTTTAGTTTCCGGTAGTCATTACAAAACCTTGTTGTACCGTCTGGCTTTGGGACTAAAACTATAGGGCTGTTCCACCCACTTTGGGATTCCTCAATTACGCCTAGTTTTAGCATTTTTTTAACCTCTAAACTTATAGCCTCTCTCTTGGCCTCTGGGATTCGGTACGGTTTAAGGTTAACTCGGACCCCCGGTTCAGAGACTATGTCATGTTTAATTACGTTAGTTTTACCTGGCTGTGTAGAGAAGATTTCTTTGTTCCTTCTCACTAAACTCTGGACCTCTCGTTTCTGATGCACGGACAGTGTTTCAGCTATGCTAACCTCTGGGTCAGTTTCTTGATTCTCTGACGGACCTGGGGGTACTAGGGTTAACAAGACCTCTCTATCTTTCCAGGGCTTGAGTAGGTTTATATGGTAAATTTGCTCAGGTTTCCTCCTACCTGGCTGCCTTACCCTATAATTTACTTCTCCCACTCTTTCCAAGACCTCATATGGCCCATGCCATTTAGCAAGGAATTTACTCTCCACGGTGGGAACCAGAACTAGTACCCTATCACCTGGAAAAAAAATTCTGACCCTAGCACCCTTATTATACGTATTCCTTTGTGCTTCTTGAGCTTTCTCCATGTGTTCCCTCACTATGGGTAGGACTGCAGCAATGCGGTCCTGCATCTGGGCAACATGCTCTATTACACTTCTGTAAGGGGTAACCTCGTGTTCCCAAGTTTCTTTGGCTATATCCAGTAAGCCCCTTGGATGTCGGCCATACAATAGTTCAAACGGGGAGAAGCCTGTGGATGACTGGGGAACTTCCCTAATGGCAAATAACAGGTATGGTAACAAACAGTCCCAGTTTTTCCCATCCTTATCGACCGCCCGGCGTAACATGCTCTTTAAGGTTTTATTGAACCTTTCCACTAAACCATCTGTTTGTGGATGATAGACTGAGGTTCTGAGATGCTTGATTTTTAGGAGTTTACATAGCTCTTTTGTTACTTGGGACATAAATGGTGTTCCCTGGTCAGATAAGATCTCTTTAGGAATTCCGACCCGGGAAAACAGAAGTACTAACTCTTTTGCTATGTTTTTAGCAGAGGTGCTACGTAGGGGAACTGCCTCCGGATATCGGGTAGCATAATCTAATATTACCAATATATGCTGATGTCCCCTAGCAGACTTTATTAGGGGTCCTACTAGATCCATAGCAATCCGGTCAAATGGTACCTCTATTATGGGAAGGGGTACCAATGGGCTGCGGTATGCTTTGAACGGGGCGGTGATCTGACATTCTGGGCATGAGGAACAATAGTTTGTAATTTCTGCCAGAACCCCAGGCCAATAAAAGCTTCGGAGAACCTTTTCTTTTGTCTTTTCCACCCCTAGGTGTCCCCCCAATGGATGACTATGTGCGAGGTGTAATACTACGTTACGGAATGTCCGTGGTACCAACAATTGTTTAGTTGTAACTGATTTTCTTTTATCAACCCGATATACTAGGTCGTTCTCTACCTCGAAGTAGGGGTAAGCAAGTGACCTATCTGGTTGGCCATGAGTACTATTCTGGTCCCGTATATTTCCCCTTGTTACCGCTAATGTGGGGTCCTCCCACTGGGCCTTCTTAAAACTCCCAGGACTGACCTCTAGGTCAGCGAGGGTCTTATCCTGTACTGGGGTGGTAAGTGCCTGATCAACATCTTGATTTGGGGTATTCCCTACCAAAGTAGTGATGGGGAAGGGAATTTCACAGCACTCCTCCTTTTCCCCCTTCTTATTTGGGCCCTCGTCAACATCCATTTCTGAAAAAGGGAAAGGATTTGTTTCTTCTAACCCTTCGTTATGGTCCGCTATTGAACTCTGGGCGCTATTCTGAGCTGGGGACCACATTTTTAGAAAATGGGGGAAAGTCGGTCCCTATTAACACATCATGTGCCAGTTTGGGTACAACACCCACCTTGAAATCTAAAGAACCAAATTCTGTTTAAAAAAAAACATCAACAGTGGAATATTCATGATTATCCCCATGTATACAACAAATTGCCACTCTTTGTGAACTGTTTACCTGTTTCTTCTTAATGGGCAATAGGTATTCGGACACTAGTGTGACCATGCTCCCAGAGTCAAGAAGTGCCCGAACCCTCTTACCATTAACCTTTACAAATGCCCACAGATGGTTATTCAAGGGGTCCTCTGGGCTAGGGCCCATACATTGGGACAACAGCGAATAAGGTTCCACGCTGTTGCATTGCATGGGCTCATCATTTAGTGGGCAGATTTTTGCTGTGTGGCCCCTCTCATGACAATTTACACATTTAGGTACATAGTCTGTGTCCCACTTAGAGCCTTTTCCCGGCTCCCCATGTTGGCTATTGCCCTTAGTGTGCGAACCACTGTTGCTGGAGCGGCGTGAAGGTGGTCGCCGCTCTTCAGCGCCCCTTAACCCCGGTACCCTTTTACCGTCTCTGGAAGAGTCCTGGAACCTCGGGTAGTGGGGTTGCTCCACGACTGTTGGTTGCGGGTGCTCTTCTGCTGCACTGTACCTTTCTACAAGGGCCACAAGCTCATCCGCATTGTGGGGGTCACCCCGACTGACCCAACGACGTAAGGCAGAGGGAAGTTTCCTCAAGAACTGGTCCATGACCAACCGTTCCACGATGTGGCTTGCTGAGTTGATCTCGGGTTGTAGCCACTTCCGGGCGAGGTGGATGAGGTCATACATCTGGCTTCGGGTGGCTTTATCCATCGTGAAGGACCATGCGTGAAACCTTTGGGCACGAACAGCCGTGGTTACGCCGAGGCGGGCGAGGATCTCGAACTTCAACTTTGCATAGACGTTAGCTTCGGCTGGCTCTAGATCAAAGTAAGCCTTCTGGGGTTCGCCGCTTAGGAAGGGTGCGATTAGACCAGCCCACTCAGCTTCTGGCCATCCCTCTCTCTGTGCCGTGCGTTCAAACGTGAGAAGATAGGCTTCCACATCATCCGAGGGTCCCATCTTCTGAAGGTAGTGGCTTGCCCTGGTCATTTTCGGAACTGGTGCTGCCGCTGCCAGTGGAAGGTTACTGATAGTCCCCCTCAGGATCTCGAGTTCCTGCTGTAAGCCCTGAGCGAACCGCTGTTGCTCCTCTCTCAGCAAGCGGTTTGTCTCTTGCTGGTGTGCATTCGCGTTTTGCAGGGCTTCATTCGTCTGTTGCTGGTTTGCATTCGTCTGTTGCTGGTTTGCATTCGCCTGTTGCTGGTTGGCATTAATCTCTTGCTGGGCTATTAGCAGCTGTTGCTGGGCTGCATTCGTCTGCTGCTGGTTTGCATTAGTTTCTTGCGGGGCTATTAATAGCTGTTGCTGGGTTTCATTTGCGTCTTTCTGGGCAGCGACATTGCGTACCAGCGCACCCACCACGTCTTCCATCTTGTTTGCAGAGGATGAAAAAAACTTTTTTTTTTTTTTTTTTTCAAAGTTCTTCAACCCGCAGACCCCCTAGTGCTCTGCCCGCATTCTCCACCATATGTGACAAAACGGCTTACGCCGGGGCTCCGCCGTCTGTCCGGGACTGTTAGAACACGGTCTTTTAGGGTAGGTTAAATGATGAGACGTCACGTACTGTTCCTTTAAACAGGCTATGCCTGGTTTATTCAGTCCCAGGCACTGAGACTGCCACAGTGTAAACAGAAAACAAAGCCAAACAAAAAGCTGCTCGTCTGAGCGATAACTTAAACTTAGATGTCCCTGACTCAGAGTTGGAAGTGGCTTGTCCACTTCCACCAACAAAATAAGTACCTTTGCAGTCTTTAGACAAACTAACAGAATGAATGAAGCGATTTGGGAAAGAGGCTTTCTCTCCCCTCTGCAGTTCAGCAGCCTTCCAGGCTCTTGGGCGGGGCCCAGAGGAAACAGGAAACAGGTCTTATATACCTGAACTCTAATCAGCATGACAGGTGACAGAAAACAGGCAGCAGACAAACTGTGGAATGGAGTGCCTGTACTACGAGGCTGCCCTGTTCAGCTTAGACAGGACAGAAACTGTTCAGTATCCTGGGAGCCCTGTATATGGAGTTTATTACCAACCCCTGGTTTCTGTCACAATATATATATATATATATATATATATATATATATATATATATATATATGTAAATGTAAATACAACTGTATGCTCATCTGCATGTCTTAGGCAGGTCTGCAACCCCGCCTTTCCCCATTATCACCCAGCACAAAGCACTTCCACTGCAGCAAGGGATTCTGGGAAATGACATGCAAATGAGCACACAGTGCCACTTTTTGCTTCAAGAACCATTTTTAACATGGTTTCCTATAGGCTTAAGCTTGCTGCATGGTCACAGCTTTGAGCACAGCCAGGGTTAAGGTGCATACCCAGAAAACCACCCACAGACAGCTTTTTCGACCTTAATGGGCCTCATCAGTGTGGGGTTGATAAACTGGGTATGCAAAGAAGCTAAAGGATAGGCCAACCATAATACTAAGTTAAGTTATGGTGAGTAAAAAAAGTGACAAAAACCCTCCACAGCAAAGCAAATATGCAAATGTAAATACAACTGTATGCTCATCTGCATGTCTTAGGCAGGTCTGCAACCCTGCCTTTCCCAATTATCACCCAGCACACAGCACTTCCACTGCAGCAAGGGATTCTGGGAAATGACATGCAAATGAGTGCCACTTTTTGCTTCAAGGACCATTTTTAACATGGTTCCCTATAGGCTTAAGCTTGCTGCATGGTCACAGCTTTGAGCACAGTCAGGGTTAAGGTACATACCCAGTATATATATATATAGACCATACGTAAATAAGTTTAATTTTTTGTCGATCTGAACAGATATATTAGGAAGGTCACTCTCATGAGACATTTTGCAATTATTATATATATATATATATAGACCATACGTAAATAAGTTTAATAAGTTTAATTTTTTGTTGATCTGAACAGATATATTAGGAAGGTCACTCTCATGAGACATTTTGCAATTAAAAGTAGGGAGAAGGAAGTGCTATTTAGCACACAAGAACAAAATTGCATAAAGCAATGGCGTCTCAAATATCTATGCAGTCACAATATCTGGTTGAACAAACACCAATAAAAACCGATATAAACATAGAAGTCACAGGCACACAAACAGAGTTAGATCTTGATTTATTTACTCAACACTTCATACATACTCCAGGTACATTGTCAGTCATGGCAACTGAAGATTCAATGGTAGGAACTGAGTCTCAGATTCTACATTCCCCCTTTGTCCCAAGATCAACATTTTTTCCTTACCTGTCTAAAGCGGGATTCATAGACACATTTTATACCCTAGTCCTACGTGACTTTGAAAAACTCTGTGAAGAAACACCCACATTAAAACGGAAAAATTTACATCAAAATGAACAACAAGCTTTAGATGAACTAAGCAAAAACCAAAATGTGGTCATAAGACAGGCAGACAAGGGGGGTGGGGTAGTCTTGCAAAATAGGGATTCATACATAGTAGAAGCCAAACGCCAACTAGATGATGAAGTTTATTACGTCAAGTTAAATGAGGATCCCCTAATTGACTTTCAAACACAATTTAAGGCGCTGTTGTTAGATGCCCAGGTACAAAATGTTATAAGTAAATCGGAATTTGAATTCCTATATAAACGTCATCCAAGGACTCCAGTCTTTTATCACATACCGAAAATTCATAATTATCGAAAAGCACCCCCAGGAAGACCCATAGTATCGGGTATGGAGTCAATGACGTCCAGCGTGTCCCAGTATGTGGATTATTATTTACAACCAATTGTGGCAGAATTGAGGTCACACATCAGGAACTCGCTGCACGTCATTGACCTCATTTCCAACATTCCCTGGAAGTCCACATACATGTGGGCCACGTGTGATGTATCATCCCTCTACACGTGTATTGACCATGAAAAGGTATACAAGCCATTGACACATTTCTGGAGACAGATACCAAACTGGAATATGTACAAAGGGAATTCATTCTAAAGGCGATAAGATTTATCTTAGAACACAATTATTTCCTGTTTGAAGACCAGTATTATCTCCAGGTTTGTGGAACGGCCATGGGCACGAGATTTGCCCCCAGCTACGCAAACCTATACATGGGTCTGTGGGAGAGTATCCATGTGTGGGACAATGCAAGGCTGGGGGCGGGACTTGTGTTCTATGGCCGTTTCATTGATGACCTTATATTCATATGGGATGGTCCAAAACAAGAACTAATAGACATTCTTTCCACATTTAATAACAATACAATGGGGTTGTGGTTCACATCCGAGATCAACAAGTCCATCATCACCTTTCTTGATTTAGAACTTAGTGTAGATAATGAGAATAACATCATCACGAAAACATTTTTCAAAAAAGTGTCCGCCAATGGATATATTCACAACAACAGTAACCATTATGGCAAATGGCTTGAAAACATCCCCCGTGATCAGTTTTTAAGGCTCCGGAGAAATTGTTCTCTGGACTCTGATTATCTGACCCAGGGGGATGTTTTAGTCAACAAATTTATCGATAAAGGATATGATAAGAATATTATCATTGACACATTTAAACAAGTAGGGACACTAGATAGAGTTGATCTATTACATAAAAGCAAATCTAAATTTGATAATAATCAGATAGTGGTAAGTAAAATAGAAAACAAATTTGAGGTACCATCATTTATAACCCAATATAATAACTAATTTTCTAAAATAAAATCCATATTAAATTCCCATTGGAAAATATTGCGGAATGATCCAATAATTGGACATAAATTACCTACTAGGACACCAGTGGTTTTCAAAAAAGCAAGGAACATCAAATCCATTCTAGCACCAAGCAGATTAAAAAACACACTAGTCACCTGTGAAAGTAAAAATCAATTGAATGGAAATTTCCAGTGTAAACGCAGTAGATGTATTACTTGCAAACATTTAAAAACATCAAATTCCATTGTTTCTGCTTCAAATGGATCCACTCATTCTATTCTGGGTCATATCAATTGCCTAACCAGTTTTGTGGTTTATGCCATTATGTGCCCATGTGGGCTACAATATATTGGCCGGACAGCAAGAGCCCTGAGTACTAGGTTCTTAGAACATCGTAGAAACATAATCCATGGGCTACAAACTCATAGTCTGTCACGTCACTACCAATTAAAACACAACAAAGACCCAGCAACACTTAGAATACTGGGAATAGAACATATAAAATCAACTTTACTAAGTGGTGACAGACATAAAAGCCTAAACCTTCGTGAAACATACTGGATTTATGTTTTAAATACACTAAGTCCATCCGGGTTAAATGACTGCATAGATGTAAGTACAGTCATCTGAGGGTCGCTTCCCAAAAGACATTGAAGTGGAGGTCTGGGTTTGAACATGCTTGTCATGTTCCCTCCATATCTGTCTCGGGGAGTGTCCATTTTAGATCTGTTCAGTTCCACATGTTAAAATTATTATTAGACACATTTAAGATACACATTTATTCACATTCACATTGGAAAAATATCCTAACAACAATTAGTTGGACAAACAAGAATTAGTAATGTACTGGGTATTGATTAATGAGCACGTATATTTAAGATTTACACACCATAAAAATCATATTATTTATTCAAAATTTAATTAAATACTAACAAGCACATTGAAGATTTTAATCATTACGAGCAAAATCCATTAAACATTCATTTTATTTAATGATTCACACATTTTTTTTAATCATTTTTATTTTTATTTTTATAATAGTATAAATATACACCTTAGGGACCCTTGGTCAGCAATTACACATGTGCCGTAATACATTTGCTTTTCATTTTGTCTTACAGGTGACTGTGGGATACAAAGTCCCAGTTTGCAGTTCTTCTGGTTCTTTTGCTAAATAGATAGAGTTAATTTATCCTTGAGACCCTTTATATTAAGGTCTACTAGACATCTAAGAAGAGGCTAATTATCTCCCATCAATTTATTTAATATATATATTCATATAATGATTAAAGAATGTTTATCATTTGATCTCCATAAATATCCCAAATCATTCCTTTCAGGAAATTCATTTCTTCAAACGAAATATTTTATTATGCTATAGGTCCTATTAGCCCATGTCTGAGGTCTCATACATGCCCATTTAGGGTAGATAGGGGACACAGACATTTAGGATTCTATTCCAACATTATACCATTATTGTTTATTGTTGTAATCATTGTCTCCACATGTACATAAGAACATTCACGTCTGCAAGTATTTCCATTAATAGGGACACCAAATTGATTTTTTAGAAAAATATATTGAGGGGTTACTCACAAACTAGTGACAATTTACATTGGTTACCCACCCATAATTGCAATCATTTTGTCTAATATCTCATTGCAGTCTTGAATGGATAATATCGATAGTAGTCTATGAAGATCTAAAAACTGTTCATGTATACTACATGTACTAAATGGATTGTAATTTGATTCTATGTATTTGATATTATTTATTAACTTTTGATTTAGTAAGCTAATTGTTGATGTAAGGTTGTCATGAATCATGAACAGGACACTGATTGTCTTCTTTTAATGTGTGTTCTTTTAACTAAAACAATTCAGGTGTTTTTATTTTAGTAATTTAGGTACTAATTAGTTGATTGACTCATAACTATATAAACAGTCTGACGTAGATCCGTCAGATATCCCCTGATGAAATCACCGTAGAGTGAAGAAACGCGTAGGGAAGAGCGTTTTTTAGCTGCTGCTACACTGCTGGTATATTTTTATACTCATTTATCACTGCCCATTCACCACGGACCACTTGTGGGACATTAGAGAGCCTTTTCTGATCAGCCCTTGCGTTGCGGGGTCACGAGCAACAGACCTCATATCCGGAATACACTGATAGTGTGGAGGACTTCCGGGTCATACTGTGACGGTCTCATTCCTGTATCCCCTGTTGGATGTCGGTTCGGAAGAGCTGGGACTACACAGACGGAGAGATTGGCGCGCAAACAGAGGCATATCGTGGGCGGTTGGCGAATGAGTATGCTCATTACATGCTTTTACTTTTTATTTGTTTGTGAATTTGCATTTGTTGGTTCTATTCATTTTTATTAAATTGTATTTTTTCATGCTGCACTAGGATCGGGCGCTTTCTTTTCTTGTTGTTCATATATATATATATATATATATATACACTGGCGACACACTTTATTCGAGCTGGGCTAGTCCCACGAATTCGGGTATACCCGGGTGTATTGAGGTTTGTGACTGTTTTCTGCCCGAGTGCATTGAGGTATTTTCCAAGCAGGGATTGAAGCATTTTATTCCCGCTGGCTGCAATACTGCACAGTATATATATATATACTGCATTACAATTCATGAATTTATGCCATCTGGTAGACACGTGAAGCATTGCAGCCTATTAAATCCTAATCATTATCATTTAACAGATCAGCCGCCCGTCAGCCAGGCATGAACCCAGGCTGGGAAGGCAAACACAACGAGGCTTGTCAGAGGTGAAGAGCGGCGCATTCCAGGTATCTGCCAGGTACATACTGGGTATTTGCTCGAATAAAGTGTGTCGGTGCAGTATATATATATATATATATATATATATATATATATATACTAGATGAGAGACTAGCTGAGAGCCCCGGCGTTACCCGTGAGTTAAATTTCCCGCTAGGAGTTGGGGGGGGGGCAGTGGACAGGAGGGGGGGCACAGTGGACAGGAGGGGGGGACGGACAGTGGACAGGAGGGTGGGGGGGACAGTGGACAGGAGGGGGGGGAAGTGGACAGGAGGGGGGGGCAGTGGACAGGAGGGGGGGACAGTGGACAGGAGGGGGGACAGTGGACAGGAGGGGGGATAGTGGAAAGGAGGGGGGGATAGTGGACAGGAGGGGGGGACAGTGGACAGGAGGGGGGGGCAGTGGACTGGACAGGCACCCGGCGTTGGCTGGACTTAAAATTTCCGGCTCCCTCCTCTCCACTCCCCCTGTCTGTATCTCCGCTCCCCCCTCTCTCTCCGCTCCTCCCCCCCCCATGCGCAGCTCCAGTCACTACCCTATCCCACACACACAGTGAAACACACACACAGTAACACACACACACACACACAGTAACACACACACAAAGTGTCACACACACACACACACACACACACACACACACACACACACACACACACACACACACACACACACACACACACACACACACACACACACACACACACACACACTGACACACAAACACACACACAGTGTCACACACACAGTAACACACACACAGAGTGAGACACACACACACTCACACTCTCCCATACACACAAACACACACAGTGGACAGGAGGAGGGGGGGTAGGGAGAGTGGAAGTTCGACGATCCAAACAGGCGGCGCCCCACCTCCCACCACCGCACCCCCCCCCCCACACCCATCTCCTTCCCCACGCGGGCAAGCAAGGGAGCGCCGGGGGGTAGGGGACCAGAGGGAAGGGTATGTCCCGCGCGGCCCCCACTGCCCTGTTCCCCCCCTGGGCATATCCCGCAGCTTGCGGCGGCTCACTGCGGGTGGGGTTGTTGTCGCGCTCACCTCAGTTGGGAGCGAGGGGGGAGGAGCCTGAGGTTGATGGCTGTGGCAGGAGGGCTGCGCCGCGCTTCCCCTCCGTCCGGGTGCCATTTGGGAGCGAGGGGGGAGGAGCCTGAAGTTGGCGGCTGGGGGCAGGAGGGCCATGAGGGTGAGTGTGATGGTGGGTTGATGGGGGGGGGGGGAGGACAGAGAGTGACTGACTGAGTGAGTGTGTGTGTGTGTCTCTCTCTCTGCGGGTGAGGAGAAGAGAGTGGCAGTTGGGTGACGTCATAGAGGCTGAGGACCAATCAGATTCGCCGCATCTAGCACCAGACATACAAGAATCAGTTTTAATTTATATAGATATATATATATAAATATATATATATATATTGTGACAAACGACTTACTCCGGGGCTCCGCCGTCTGTCCGGGACTGTTAGAACACGGTCTTTTAGGGTAGGTTAAATGATGAGACGTCACTTACTGTTCCTTTAAACAGGCTATGCCTGGTTTATTTAGTTCCAGGCACTGAGACTGCCACAGTGAAAACAGAAAACAAAGCCAAACAAAAAGCTGCTCATCTGAGCGATAACTTAAACTTAGATATCCCTGACTCAGGGTTGGAAGTGGCTTTTCCACTTCCAACAACAAAACAAGGTCCTTTTGCAGTCTTAGACAAATGAACACAATGATTGAACCTGTTTGGGGAAGAGGCTTCTCCCCTCTGTAGTTCAGCAGCCTTCCAGCCTCCAGGCTCTTGGAGAGAGGGCCGAGCAAACAGGAAATCAGTCTTACATACCTGATTTCTAATTAGCATGACAGGTGACAGAAATCAGGCAGCAGACAAACTCTGGTCTGGATCTCTCATCTCTCAGTTCCAGCGCTTGCCAAACTGTGGGATGGAGTGTATGTATTATAAGGCTGCACTCCCAGGCCAAACAGGATAGAAACTGTTCAGTATCCTGGGAGCCCTATATACGGAATGTATTACCATCCCCTGGTTTCTGTCACATATCCTCCCCCCCAGCTCAGACCTTGAGGGATGAGCGACCATGGATATTAAGGAGTGCTTCCTTGACAACCCGTCAGCATTGCCATGTTTGTGCCCTAACCTGTGTTCCACAGAAAATTTAAAGGGTTGTAGGCTTAGGAACCACCTGGTCACTCTAGCATTCTTTTCCCTGTTTTGACACATCCAGGTAAGGGGTGCATGATCTGTGACCAACCGGAATTTTCTCCCCAACAGGTAGTATTTGAGCGTCTCTACAGCCTACTTTATTGCGAGACACTCTTTCTCTACTATGGAGTAATTTTTCTCCTGGGGATTTAGTTTCCTACTTAAATAAAGGATGGGGTGCTCCTCACCTTGAGACTCCTGGGAGAGTAAATACAACTGTATGCTCATCTGCATGTCTTAGGCAGGTCTGCAACCCCACCTTTCCCAATTATCACCCAGCACACAGCACTTCCACTGCAGCAAGGGATTCTGGGAAATGACATGCAAATGAGTGCCACTTTTTGCTTCAAGGACCATTTTTAACATGGTTCCCTATAGGCTTAAGCTTGCTGCATGGTCACAGCTTTGAGCACAGTCAGGGTTAAGGTACATACCCAGTATATATATATATATAGACCATACGTAAATAAGTTTAATTTTTTGTCGATCTGAACAGATATATTAGGAAGGTCACTCTCATGAGACATTTTGCAATTATTATATATATATATAGACCATACGTAAATAAGTTTAATAAGTTAAATTTTTTGTTGATCTGAACAGATATATTAGGAAGGTCACTCTCATGAGACATTTTGCAATTAAAAGTAGGGAGAAGGAAGTGCTATTTAGCCCACAAGAACAAAATTGCATAAAGCAATGGCGTCTCAAATATCTATGCAGTCACAATATCTGGTTGAACAAACACCAATAAAAACCGATATAAACATAGAAGTCACAGGCACACAAACAGAGTTAGATCTTGATTTATTTACTCAATACTTCATACATACTCCAGGTACATTGTCAGTCATGGCAACTGAAGATTCAATGGTAGGAACTGAGTCTCAGATTCTACAATCCCCCTTTGTCCCAAGATCAACATTTTTTCCTTACCTGTCTAAAGCGGGATTCATAGACACATTTTATACCCTAGTCCTACGTGACTTTGAAAAACTCTGTGAAGAAACACCCACATTAAAACGGAAAAATTTACATCAAAATGAACAACAAGCTTTAGATGAACTAAGCAAAAACCAAAATGTGGTCATAAGACAGGCAGACAAGGGGGGTGGGGTAGTCTTGCAAAATAGGGATTCATACATAGTAGAAGCCAAACGCCAACTAGATGATGAAGTTTATTACGTCAAGTTAAATGAGGATCCCCTAATTGACTTTCAAACACAATTTAAGGCGCTGTTGTTAGATGCCCAGGTACAAAATGTTATAAGTAAATCGGAATTTGAATTCCTATATAAACGTCATCCAAGGACTCCAGTCTTTTATCACATACCGAAAATTCATAAGGATCTAAAGGCACCCCCAGGAAGACCCATAGTATCGGGTGTGGAGTCAATGACGTCCAGCGTGTCCCAGTATGTGGATTATTATTTACAACCAATTGTGGCAGAATTGAGGTCACACATCAGGGACTCGCTGCACGTCATTGACCTCATCTCCAACATTCCCTGGAAGTCCACATACATGTGGGCCACGTGTGATGTATCATCCCTCTACACGTGTATTGACCATGAAAAGGTATACAAGCCATTGACACATTTCTGGAGACAGATACCAAACTGGAATATGTACAAAGGGAATTCATTCTAAAGGCGATAAGATTTATCTTAGAACACAATTATTTCCTGTTTGAAGACCAGTATTATCTCCAGGTTTGTGGAACGGCCATGGGCACGAGATTTGCCCCCAGCTACGCAAACCTATACATGGGTCTGTGGGAGAGTATCCATGTGTGGGACAATGCAAGGCTGGGGGCGGGACTTGTGTTCTATGGCCGTTTCATTGATGACCTTATATTCATATGGGATGGTCCAAAACAGGAACTAATAGACATTCTTTCCACATTTAATAACAATACAATGGGGTTGTGGTTCACATCCGAGATCAACAAGTCCATCATCACCTTTCTTGATTTAGAACTTAGTGTAGATAATGAGAATAACATCATCACGAAAACATTTTTCAAAAAAGTGTCCGCCAATGGATATATTCACAACAACAGTAACCATTATGGCAAATGGCTTGAAAACATACCCCGTGATCAGTTTTTAAGGCTCCGGAGAAATTGTTCTCTGGACTCTGATTATCTGACCCAGGGGGATGTTTTAGTCAACAAATTTATCGATAAAGGATATGATAAGAATATTATCATTGACACATTTAAACAAGTAGGGACACTAGATAGAGTTGATCTATTACATAAAAGCAAATCTAAATTTGATAATAATCAGATAGTGGTAAGTAAAATAGAAAACAAATTTGAGGTACCATCATTTATAACCCAATATAATAACTCATTTTCTAAAATAAAATCCATATTAAATTCCCATTGGAAAATATTGCGGAATGATCCAATAATTGGACATAAATTACCTACTAGGACACCAGTGGTTTTCAAAAAAGCAAGGAACATCAAATCCATTCTAGCACCAAGCAGATTAAAAAACACACTAGTCACCTGTGAAAGTAAAAATCAATTGAATGGAAATTTCCAGTGTAAACGCAGTAGATGTATTACTTGCAAACATTTAAAAACATCAAATTCCATTGTTTCTGCTTCAAATGGATCCACTCATTCCATTCTGGGTCATATCAATTGCCTAACCAGTTTTGTGGTTTATGCCATTATGTGCCCATGTGGGCTACAATATATTGGCCGGACAGCAAGAGCTCTGAGTACTAGGTTCTTAGAACATCGTAGAAACATAATCCATGGGCTACAAACTCATAGTCTGTCACGTCACTACCAATTAAAACACAACAAAGACCCAGCAACACTTAGAATACTGGGAATAGAACATATAAAATCAACTTTACTAAGTGGTGACAGACATAAAAGCCTTAACCTTCGTGAAACATACTGGATTTATGTTTTAAATACACTAAGTCCATCCGGGTTAAATGACTGCATAGATGTAAGTACAGTCATCTGAGGGTCGCTTCCCAAAAGACATTGAAGTGGAGGTCTGGGTTTGAACATGCTTGTCATGTTCCCTCCATATCTGTCTCGGGGAGTGTCCATTTTAGATCTGTTCAGTTCCACATGTTAAAATTATTATTAGACACATTTAAGATACACATTTATTCACATTCACATTGGAAAAATATCCTAACAACAATTAGTTGGACAAACAAGAATTAGTAATGTACTGGGTATTGATTAATGAGCACGTATATTTAAGATTTACACACCATAAAAATCATATTATTTATTCAAAATTTAATTAAATACTAACAAGCACATTGAAGATTTTAATCATTACGAGCAAAATCCATTAAACATTCATTTTATTTAATGATTCACACATTTTTTTTAATCATTTTCATTTTTATTTTTATTTTTATAATAGTATAAATATACACCTTAGGGACCCTTGGTCAGCAATTACACATGTGCCGTAATACATTTGCTTTTCATTTTGTCTTACAGGTGACTGTGGGATACAAAGTCCCAGTTTGCAGTTCTTCTGGTTCTTTTGCTAAATAGATAGAGTTAATTTATCCTTGAGACCCTTTATATTAAGGTCTACTAGACATCTAAGAAGAGGCTAATTATCTCCCATCAATTTATTTAATATATATATTCATATAATGATTAAAGAATGTTTATCATTTGATCTCCATAAATATCCCAAATCATTCCTTTCAGGAAATTCATTTCTTCAAACGAAATATTTTATTATGCTATAGGTCCTATTAGCCCATGTCTGAGGTCTCATACATACCCATTTAGGGTAGATAGGGGACACAGACATTTAGGATTCTATTCCAACATTATACCATTATTGTTTATTGTTGTAATCATTGTCTCCACATGTACATAAGAACATTCACGTCTGCAAGTATTTCCATTAATAGGGACACCAAATTGATTTTTTAGAAAAATATATTGAGGGGTTACTCACAAACTAGTGACAATTTACATTGGTTACCCACCCATAATTGCAATCATTTTGTCTAATATCTCATTGCAGTCTTGAATGGATAATATCGATAGTAGTCTATGAAGATCTAAAAACTGTTCATGTATACTACATGTACTAAATGGATTGTAATTTGATTCTATGTATTTGATATTATTTATTAACTTTTGATTTAGTAAGCTAATTGTTGATGTAAGGTTGTCATGAATCATGAACAGGACACTGATTGTCTTCTTTTAATGTGTGTTCTTTTAACTAAAACAATTCAGGTGTTTTTATTTTAGTAATTTAGGTACTAATTAGTTGATTGACTCATAACTATATAAACAGTCTGACGTAGATCCGTCAGATATCCCCTGATGAAATCACCGTAGAGTGAAGAAACGCGTAGGGAAGAGCGTTTTTTAGCTGCTGCTACACTGCTGGTATATTTTTATACTCATTTATCACTGCCCATTCACCACGGACCACTTGTGGGACATTAGAGAGACTTTTCTGATCAGCCCTTGCGTTGCGGGGTCACGAGCAACAGACCTCATATCCGGAATACACTGATAGTGTGGAGGACTTCCGGGTCATACTGTGACGGTCTCATTCCTGTATCCCCTGTTGGATGTCGGTTCGGAAGAGCTGGGACTACACAGATGGAGAGATTGGCGCGCAAACAGAGGCATATCGTGGGCGGTTGGCGAATGAGTATGCTCATTACATGCTTTTACTTTTTATTTGTTTGTGAATTTGCATTTGTTGGTTCTATTCATTTTTATTAAATTGTATTTTTTCATGCTGCACTAGGATCGGGCGCTTTCTTTTCTTGTTGTTCATATATATATATATATATATATATATATATATATATATATATATATATATATATATATATATATATATATATACTAGATGAGAGACTAGCTGAGAGCCCCGGCGTTACCCGTGAGTTAAATTTCCCGCTAGGAGTTGGGGGGGGGGGGGGCAGTGGACAGGAGGGGGGGCACAGTGGACAGGAGGGGGGGACGGACAGTGGACAGGAGGGTGGGGGGGACAGTGGACAGGAGGGGGGGGGAAGTGGACAGGAGGGGGGGGGCAGTGGACAGGAGGGGGGGACAGTGGACAGGAGGGGGGACAGTGGACAGGAGGGGGGATAGTGGACAGGAGGGGGGGATAGTGGACAGGAGGGGGGGACAGTGGACAGGAGGGGGGGGCAGTGGACTGGACAGGCACCCGGCATTGGCTGGACTTAAAATTTCCGGCTCCCTCCTCTCCACTCCCCCTGTCTGTATCTCCGCTCCCCCCTCTCTCTCCGCTCCTCCCCCCCCGATGCGCAGCTCCAGTCACTACCCTATCCCACACACACAGTGACACACACACACACACACACACACAGTAACACACACACACACACACAGTGTCACACACACACACACACACACACACACACACACACACACACACACACACACACACACACACACACACACACACACACACACACACACACACACACACACACACACACACACACACAACACACACACACAACGTGTCACACACACACACACACACACACACACACACACACACACACACACACACACACACACACACACACACACACACACACACACACACACACACACACACACACACACACACACACACACACACACACACACACACTGACACTGACACACACTGACACACAAACACACACACAGTGTCACACACACAGTAACACACACACAGAGTGAGACACACACACACTCACACTCTCCCATACACACAAACACACACAGTGGACAGGAGGAGGGGGGGTAGGGAGAGTGGAAGTCCGACGATCCGAACAGGCGGCGCCCCACCTCCCACCACCGCACCCCCCCCCCACACCCATCTCCTTCCCCACGCGGGCAAGCAAGGGAGCGCCGGGGGGAAGGGGACCAGAGGGAAGGGTATGTCCCGCGCGGCCCCCACTGCCCTGTTCCCCCCCTGGGCATGTCCCGCAGCTTGCGGCGGCTCACTGCGGGTGGGGTTGTTGTCGCGCTCACCTCAGTTGGGAGCGAGGGGGGAGGAGCCTGAGGTTGACGGCTGTGGCAGGAGGGCTGCGCCGCGCTTCCCCTCCGTCCGGGTGCCATTTGGGAGCGAGGGGGGAGGAGCCTGAAGTTGGCGGCTGGGGGCAGGAGGGCCATGAGGGTGAGTGTGATGGTGGGTTGATGGGGGGGGGGGAGGACAGAGAGTGACTGACTGAGTGAGTGTGTGTGTGTGTGTCTCTCTCTCTGCGGGTGAGGAGAAGAGAGTGGCAGTTGGGTGACGTCATAGAGGCTGAGGACCAATCAGATTCGCCGCATCTAGCACCAGACATACAAGAATCAGTTTTAATTTATATAGATATATATATATAAATATATATATATATATTGTGACAAACGACTTACTCCGGGGCTCCGCCGTCTGTCCGGGACTGTTAGAACACGGTCTTTTAGGGTAGGTTAAATGATGAGACGTCACTTACTGTTCCTTTAAACAGGCTATGCCTGGTTTATTTAGTTCCAGGCACTGAGACTGCCACAGTGAAAACAGAAAACAAAGCCAAACAAAAAGCTGCTCATCTGAGCGATAACTTAAACTTAGATATCCCTGACTCAGGGTTGGAAGTGGCTTTTCCACTTCCAACAACAAAACAAGGTCCTTTTGCAGTCTTAGACAAATGAACACAATGATTGAACCTGTTTGGGGAAGAGGCTTCTCCCCTCTGTAGTTCAGCAGCCTTCCAGCCTCCAGGCTCTTGGAGAGAGGGCCGAGCAAACAGGAAATCAGTCTTACATACCTGATTTCTAATTAGCATGACAGGTGACAGAAATCAGGCAGCAGACAAACTCTGGTCTGGATCTCTCATCTCTCAGTTCCAGCGCTTGCCAAACTGTGGGATGGAGTGTATGTATTATAAGGCTGCACTCCCAGGCCAAACAGGATAGAAACTGTTCAGTATCCTGGGAGCCCTATATACGGAATGTATTACCATCCCCTGGTTTCTGTCACATATCCTCCCCCCCAGCTCAGACCTTGAGGGATGAGCGACCATGGATATTAAGGAGTGCTTCCTTGACAACCCGTCAGCATTGCCATGTTTGTGCCCTAACCTGTGTTCCACAGAAAATTTAAAGGGTTGTAGGCTTAGGAACCACCTGGTCACTCTAGCATTCTTTTCCCTGTTTTGACACATCCAGGTAAGGGGTGCATGATCTGTGACCAACCGGAATTTTCTCCCCAACAGGTAGTATTTGAGCGTCTCTACAGCCTACTTTATTGCGAGACACTCTTTCTCTACTATGGAGTAATTTTTCTCCTGGGGATTTAGTTTCCTACTTAAATAAAGGATGGGGTGCTCCTCACCTTGAGACTCCTGGGAGAGTAAATACAACTGTATGCTCATCTGCATGTCTTAGGCAGGTCTGCAACCCCACCTTTCCCAATTATCACCCAGCACACAGCACTTCCACTGCAGCAAGGGATTCTGGGAAATTACATGCAAATGAGTGCCACTTTTTGCTTCAAGGACCATTTTTAACATGGTTCCCTATAGGCTTAAGCTTGCTGCATGGTCACAGCTTTGAGCACAGTCAGGGTTAAGGTACATACCCAGTATATATATATATATAGACCATACGTAAATAAGTTTAATTTTTTGTCGATCTGAACAGATATATTAGGAAGGTCACTCTCATGAGACATTTTGCAATTATTATATATATATATAGACCATACGTAAATAAGTTTAATAAGTTTAATTTTTTGTTGATCTGAACAGATATATTAGGAAGGTCACTCTCATGAGACATTTTGCAATTAAAAGTAGGGAGAAGGAAGTGCTATTTAGCACACAAGAACAAAATTGCATAAAGCAATGGCGTCTCAAATATCTATGCAGTCACAATATCTGGTTGAACAAACACCAATAAAAACCGATATAAACATAGAAGTCACAGGCACACAAACAGAGTTAGATCTTGATTTATTTACTCAACACTTCATACATACTCCAGGTACATTGTCAGTCATGGCAACTGAAGATTCAATGGTAGGAACTGAGTCTCAGATTCTACATTCCCCCTTTGTCCCAAGATCAACATTTTTTCCTTACCTGTCTAAAGCGGGATTCATAGACACATTTTATACCCTAGTCCTACGTGACTTTGAAAAACTCTGTGAAGAAACACCCACATTAAAACGGAAAAATTTACATCAAAATGAACAACAAGCTTTAGATGAACTAAGCAAAAACCAAAATGTGGTCATAAGACAGGCAGACAAGGGGGGTGGGGTAGTCTTGCAAAATAGGGATTCATACATAGTAGAAGCCAAACGCCAACTAGATGATGAAGTTTATTACGTCAAGTTAAATGAGGATCCCCTAATTGACTTTCAAACACAATTTAAGGCACTGTTGTTAGATGCCCAGGTACAAAATGTTATAAGTAAATCGGAATTTGAATTCCTATATAAACGTCATCCAAGGACTCCAGTCTTTTATCACATACCGAAAATTCATAAGGATCTAAAGGCACCCCCAGGAAGACCCATAGTATCGGGTGTGGAGTCAATGACGTCCAGCGTGTCCCAGTATGTGGATTATTATTTACAACCAATTGTGGCAGAATTGAGGTCACACATCAGGGACTCGCTGCACGTCATTGACCTCATTTCCAACATTCCCTGGAAGTCCACATACATGTGGGCCACGTGTGATGTATCATCCCTCTACACGTGTATTGACCATGAAAAGGTATACAAGCCATTGACATATTTCTGGAGACAGATACCAAACTGGAATATGTACAAAGGGAATTCATTCTAAAGGCGATAAGATTTATCTTAGAACACAATTATTTCCTGTTTGAAGACCAGTATTATCTCCAGGTTTGTGGAACGGCCATGGGCACAAGATTTGCCCCCAGCTACGCAAACCTATACATGGGTCTGTGGGAGAGTATCCATGTGTGGGACAATGCAAGGCTGGGGGCGGGACTTGTGTTCTATGGCCGTTTCATTGATGACCTTATATTCATATGGGATGGTCCAAAACAGGAACTAATAGACATTCTTTCCACATTTAATAACAATACAATGGGGTTGTGGTTCACATCCGAGATCAACAAGTCCATCATCACCTTTCTTGATTTAGAACTTAGTGTAGATAATGAGAATAACATCATCACGAAAACATTTTTCAAAAAAGTGTCCGCCAATGGATATATTCACAACAACAGTAACCATTATGGCAAATGACTTGAAAACATCCCCCGTGATCAGTTTTTAAGGCTCCGGAGAAATTGTTCTCTGGACTCTGATTATCTGACCCAGGGGGATGTTTTAGTCAACAAATTTATCGATAAAGGATATGATAAGAATATTATCATTGACACATTTAAACAAGTAGGGACACTAGATAGAGTTGATCTATTACATAAAAGCAAATCTAAATTTGATAATAATCAGATAGTGGTAAGTAAAATAGAAAACAAATTTGAGGTACCATCATTTATAACCCAATATAATAACTCATTTTCTAAAATAAAATCCATATTAAATTCCCATTGGAAAATATTGCGGAATGATCCAATAATTGGACATAAATTACCTACTAGGACACCAGTGGTTTTCAAAAAAGCAAGGAACATCAAATCCATTCTAGCACCAAGCAGATTAAAAAACACACTAGTCACCTGTGAAAGTAAAAATCAATTGAATGGAAATTTCCAGTGTAAACGCAGTAGATGTATTACTTGCAAACATTTAAAAACATCAAATTCCATTGTTTCTGCTTCAAATGGATCCACTCATTCCATTCTGGGTCATATCAATTGCCTAACCAGTTTTGTGGTTTATGCCATTATGTGCCCATGTGGGCTACAATATATTGGCCGGACAGCAAGAGCCCTGAGTACTAGGTTCTTAGAACATCGTAGAAACATAATCCATGGGCTACAAACTCATAGTCTGTCACGTCACTACCAATTAAAACACAACAAAGACCCAGCAACACTTAGAATACTGGGAATAGAACATATAAAATCAACTTTACTAAGTGGTGACAGACATAAAAGCCTAAACCTTCGTGAAACATACTGGATTTATGTTTTAAATACACTAAGTCCATCCGGGTTAAATGACTGCATAGATGTAAGTACAGTCATCTGAGGGTCGCTTCCCAAAAGACATTGAAGTGGAGGTCTGGGTTTGAACATGCTTGTCATGTTCCCTCCATATCTGTCTCGGGGAGTGTCCATTTTAGATCTGTTCAGTTCCACATGTTAAAATTATTATTAGACACATTTAAGATACACATTTATTCACATTCACATTGGAAAAATATCCTAACAACAATTAGTTGGACAAACAAGAATTAGTAATGTACTGGGTATTGATTAATGAGCACGTATATTTAAGATTTACACACCATAAAAATCATATTATTTATTCAAAATTTAATTAAATACTAACAAGCACATTGAAGATTTTAATCATTACGAGCAAAATCCATTAAACATTCATTTTATTTAATGATTCACACATTTTTTTTAATCATTTTCATTTTTATTTTTATTTTTATAATAGTATAAATATACACCTTAGGGACCCTTGGTCAGCAATTACACATGTGCCGTAATACATTTGCTTTTCATTTTGTCTTACAGGTGACTGTGGGATACAAAGTCCCAGTTTGCAGTTCTTCTGGTTCTTTTGCTAAATAGATAGAGTTAATTTATCCTTGAGACCCTTTATATTAAGGTCTACTAGACATCTAAGAAGAGGCTAATTATCTCCCATCAATTTATTTAATATATATATTCATATAATGATTAAAGAATGTTTATCATTTGATCTCCATAAATATCCCAAATCATTCCTTTCAGGAAATTCATTTCTTCAAACGAAATATTTTATTATGCTATAGGTCCTATTAGCCCATGTCTGAGGTCTCATACATACCCATTTAGGGTAGATAGGGGACACAGACATTTAGGATTCTATTCCAACATTATACCATTATTGTTTATTGTTGTAATCATTGTCTCCACATGTACATAAGAACATTCACGTCTGCAAGTATTTCCATTAATAGGGACACCAAATTGATTTTTTAGAAAAATATATTGAGGGGTTACTCACAAACTAGTGACAATTTACATTGGTTACCCACCCATAATTGCAATCATTTTGTCTAATATCTCATTGCAGTCTTGAATGGATAATATCGATAGTAGTCTATGAAGATCTAAAAACTGTTCATGTATACTACATGTACTAAATGGATTGTAATTTGATTCTATGTATTTGATATTATTTATTAACTTTTGATTTAGTAAGCTAATTGTTGATGTAAGGTTGTCATGAATCATGAACAGGACACTGATTGTCTTCTTTTAATGTGTGTTCTTTTAACTAAAACAATTCAGGTGTTTTTATTTTAGTAATTTAGGTACTAATTAGTTGATTGACTCATAACTATATAAACAGTCTGACGTAGATCCGTCAGATATCCCCTGATGAAATCACCGTAGAGTGAAGAAACGCGTAGGGAAGAGCGTTTTTTAGCTGCTGCTACACTGCTGGTATATTTTTATACTCATTTATCACTGCCCATTCACCACGGACCACTTGTGGGACATTAGAGAGACTTTTCTGATCAGCCCTTGCGTTGCGGGGTCACGAGCAACAGACCTCATATCCGGAATACACTGATAGTGTGGAGGACTTCCGGGTCATACTGTGACGGTCTCATTCCTGTATCCCCTGTTGGATGTCGGTTCGGAAGAGCTGGGACTACACAGATGGAGAGATTGGCGCGCAAACAGAGGCATATCGTGGGCGGTTGGCGAATGAGTATGCTCATTACATGCTTTTACTTTTTATTTGTTTGTGAATTTGCATTTGTTGGTTCTATTCATTTTTATTAAATTGTATTTTTTCATGCTGCACTAGGATCGGGCGCTTTCTTTTCTTGTTGTTCATATATATATATATATATATATATGCAAATATAGCTGTATGCTCATCTGCATGTCTTAGGCAGGTCTGCAACCCCGCCTTTCCCCATTATCACCCAGCATACAGCACCTCCACTGCAGCAAGGGATTCTGGGAAATGACATGCAAATGAGCACACAGTGTCACTTTTTGCCTCAATAACCATTTTTAACATGGTTCCCTATAGGCTTAAGCTTGCTGCATGGTCACAGCTTTGAGCACAGCCAGGAGGTGCTGTATGCTGGGTGATAATGGGGAAAGGCGGGGTTGCAGACCTGCCTAAGACATGCAGATGAGCATACAGCTATATTTGCATATTTGCTTTCCTGTGGAGGGTTTTTGTCACTTTTTTTACTCACCATAACTTAACTCAGTATATATATATATATATATATATATTATATATTTATATATATATATATATATATATATATATATATATATATATATATATATATATATACTAGATGAGAGACTAGCTGAGAGCCCCGGCGTTACCCGTGAGTTAAATTTCCCGCTAGGAGTTGGGGGGGGGGCAGTGGACAGGAGGGGGGGCACAGTGGACAGGAGGGGGGGACGGACAGTGGACAGGAGGGTGGGGGGGACAGTGGACAGGAGGGGGGGGAAGTGGACAGGAGGGGGGGGCAGTGGACAGGAGGGGGGGACAGTGGACAGGAGGGGGGACAGTGGACAGGAGGGGGGATAGTGGACAGGAGGGGGGGATAGTGGACAGGAGGGGGGGACAGTGGACAGGAGGGGGGGGCAGTGGACTGGACAGGCACCCGGCGTTGGCTGGACTTAAAATTTCCGGCTCCCTCCTCTCCACTCCCCCTGTCTGTATCTCCGCTCCCCCCTCTCTCTCCGCTCCTCCCCCCCCCATGCGCAGCTCCAGTCACTACCCTATCCCACACACACAGTAACACACACACACACACACACTGACACACACTGACACACACTGACACACACTGACACACACTGACACACAAACACACACACAGTGTCACACACACAGTAACACACACACAGAGTGAGACACACACACACTCACACTCTCCCATACACACAAACACACACAGTGGACAGGAGGAGGGGGGGTAGGGAGAGTGGAAGTCCGACGATCCGAACAGGCGGCGCCCCACCTCCCACCACCGCACCCCCCCCCCCACACCCATCTCCTTCCCCACGCGGGCAAGCAAGGGAGCGCCGGGGGGAAGGGGACCAGAGGGAAGGGTATGTCCCGCGCGGCCCCCACTGCCCTGTTCCCCCCCTGGGCATGTCCCGCAGCTTGCGGCGGCTCACTGCGGGTGGGGTTGTTGTCGCGCTCACCTCAGTTGGGAGCGAGGGGGGAGGAGCCTGAGGTTGACGGCTGTGGCAGGAGGGCTGCGCCGCGCTTCCCCTCCGTCCGGGTGCCATTTGGGAGCGAGGGGGGAGGAGCCTGAAGTTGGTGGCTGGGGGCAGGAGGGCCATGAGGGTGAGTGTGATGGTGGGTTGATGGGGGGGGGGGAGGACAGAGAGTGACTGACTGAGTGTGTGTGTGTGTGTGTGTGTCTCTCTCTCTGCGGGTGAGGAGAAGAGAGTGGCAGTTGGGTGACGTCATAGAGGCTGAGGACCAATCAGATTCGCCGCATCTAGCACCAGACATACAAGAATCAGTTTTAATTTATATAGATATATATATATAAATATATATATATATATTGTGACAAACGACTTACTCCGGGGCTCCGCCGTCTGTCCGGGACTGTTAGAACACGGTCTTTTAGGGTAGGTTAAATGATGAGACGTCACTTACTGTTCCTTTAAACAGGCTATGCCTGGTTTATTTAGTCCCAGGCACTGAGACTGCCACAGTGAAAACAGAAAACAAAGCCAAACAAAAAGCTGCTCATCTGAGCGATAACTTAAACTTAGATATCCCTGACTCAGGGTTGGAAGTGGCTTTTCCACTTCCAACAACAAAACAAGGTCCTTTTGCAGTCTTAGACAAATGAACACAATGATTGAACCTGTTTGGGGAAGAGGCTTCTCCCCTCTGTAGTTCAGCAGCCTTCCAGCCTCCAGGCTCTTGGAGAGAGGGCTGAGCAAACAGGAAATCAGTCTTACATACCTGATTTCTAATTAGCATGACAGGTGACAGAAATCAGGCAGCAGACAAACTCTGGTCTGGATCTCTCATCTCTCAGTTCCAGCGCTTGCCAAACTGTGGGATGGAGTGTATGTATTATAAGGCTGCACTCCCAGGCCAAACAGGATAGAAACTGTTCAGTATCCTGGGAGCCCTATATACGGAATGTATTACCATCCCCTGGTTTCTGTCACATATCCTCCCCCCCAGCTCAGACCTTGAGGGATGAGCGACCATGGATATTAAGGAGTGCTTCCTTGACAACCCGTCAGCATTGCCATGTTTGTGCCCTAACCTGTGTTCCACAGAAAATTTAAAGGGTTGTAGGCTTAGGAACCACCTGGTCACTCTAGCATTCTTTTCCCTGTTTTGACACATCCAGGTAAGGGGTGCATGATCTGTGACCAACCGGAATTTTCTCCCCAACAGGTAGTATTTGAGCGTCTCTACAGCCTACTTTATTGCGAGACACTCTTTCTCTACTATGGAGTAATTTTTCTCCTGGGGATTTAGTTTCCTACTTAAATAAAGGATGGGGTGCTCCTCACCTTGAGACTCCTGGGAGAGTACCGCCCCCAGCCCTACCTCAGATGCGTCGGTTTGGACTACGAACTCTTTGGAGAAGTCAGATGTGACCAACACTGGTTAGGCACAGAGAGCTTCTTTCAGGCTTCTAAAGGCCTGTTCGGTTTCGGGGGACCACTTTACCATTAGCGGTCCTCTTGCTTTTGTGAGGTCAGTTAGTGGGGTTGCCTTAGTTGCAAAATTGGGAATAAACCTTCTATAGAACCCAATTAACCCCAAAAAGCTCCTTACTTGTTTTTTTGTAACTGGCCTTGGCCAATTTTGTATCGCCTCCACTTTGAGTGTTTGGGGTTTGAGTAAACCTCTGCCAATAGAATACCCCAGATACTTGGCCTCCTCCAGACCAATAGTGCATTTAGCGGGGTTAGCAGTTAGTCCAGCAGACCGAACTGTGTCGAGCACAGCTTGGACCTTTGGAAGGTGGGATTGCCAATCTTCACTATGGATTACCACATCATCCAGGTAGGCGGCAGCATACCGAGCATGTGGTTTTAAAATTTTATCCATCATTCTTTGGAATGTGGCGGGAGCTCCATGTAAGCCAAAAGGCAGCACCTTATACTGAAAGAGGCCGTCTGGGGTTGAGAAGGCTGTCTTTTCTTTTGCCCTTTCTGTGAGGGGAACCTGCCAGTACCCTTTTGTTAGGTCTAGGGTTGTGAGATATCGGGCTTTGCCCAGTCTCTCTACAAGTTCATCTACCCTGGGCATAGGATAAGTATCAAATTTTGACACCGCGTTTAGTTTCCGGTAGTCATTACAAAACCTTGTTGTACCATCTGGCTTTGGGACTAAGACTATAGGGCTGTTCCACCCACTTTGGGATTCCTCAATTACACCTAGTTTTAGCATTTTTTTAACCTCTAAACTTATAGCCTCTCTTTTGGCCTCTGGGATTCGGGATCCCTATATACGGAATGTATTACCATCCCCTGGTTTCTGTCACAATATATATATATATATATATATATATATATATATATATATATATATATATATATATATATATATATATATAATCAAAAAATAAATAGATGATACCGTTCTGTGGCTAACGAAATGCTTTTATTTGTGTGAGCTTTCGAGATACACTGATCTCTTCTTCCGGCGATGTTACAATGAATGAAGCAAGGATAACTTGAAAACAGTGTCTCTTGGAATGTTATCTGTGCTTGTCCTTCCCCCGGTATGGATGTGTTTTATGGCTAGAGGTGTCAAAGGGTAACTGAAAGCAAGTGAAGAAAGAGTGTGTATGTGTATCAGTGTGAATAAAAATGAATGGAGAGCCCACAGTATAAACAGTGCTCTACACAAGGTGTGTGTGGAGTGAGAGGGATATAAATGGTGTGGGTGGGTGTGGAAATGTGAGAGTTTGTAGCACAACTAAAAGTGTGTGTGGATACTATGTGGTCCCTATTGGTGTATATGGATGGAGAAATAAGGAGTATTAGTATGTGTGAGAGACAGCTGTGTGTGCATACATATAGCACAGTATGTACAGACATGGCCTTTAGCGCTCATGGGAAGAGAGTTCGCTAGTGTCAGTAATGACTCATAAAATTTCGATCTCTGTTTAGGCCACTGCTAAGTGTCCCGAACAGTTGCATAAATTTGTATTCATGCAACCGTCTCTCTTTCGGGGTTTTAAGATTACCTTTGAGTATGGCAACCCTCAGATCGTTCATCTTATGGCCAGAGTCAGAGAAATGTTCGCCAACAGGACTGTCTCTTGTTCCGCGTGTGATGCTGTGGCATATACATATACACCAATAGGGACCACATAGTATCCACACACACTTTTAGTTGTGCTACAAACTCTCACATTTCCACACCCACCCACACCATTTATATCCCTCTCACTCCACACACACCTTGTGTAGAGCACTGTTTATACTGTGGGCTCTCCATTCATTTTTATTCACACTGATACACATACACACTCTTTCTTCACTTGCTTTCAGTTACCCTTTGACACCTCTAGCCATAAAACACATCCACACCGGGGGAAGGACAAGCACAGATAACATTCCAAGAGACACTGTTTTCAAGTTATCCTTGCTTCATTCATTGTAACATTGCTGGAAGAAGAGATCAGTGTACTGTATCTCGAAAGCTCGCACAAATAAAAGCATTTCGTTAGCCACAGAACGGTATCATCTATTTATTTTTTTGATTATTGAAGCTCGGCTAACACGGTACTGATACCTCTACATATATATATATATATATATATATATATATATATATATATATATATATATATATATATATATATATATATATATATATATATATATATATATATATGTATATTTATATATAATGTGATGTAGAGGTATCTGTACCATGTTAGCCGTAGAGGTATCTGTACCATGTTAGCCACACTTATTAATCAAAAACAAAAACTCGATACCGGTCTGTGGCTAACGAAATGCTTTAATTTGTGCGAGCTTTTGAGATACACTGATCTCTTCTTCTGGCAATGTTACCGAAGATGAGATCAGTGTATCTCGAAAGCTCATACAAATAAAAGTATTTTGTTAGCTACAGAATGGTATTGAGTATTTGTTTTTGATTATATATATATATATATATATATATATATATATATATATATATATATATATATATATATATATATATATATTGTGACAAACGCCCCTCTTTTGTAGTGCTGACGTCTGTCTGGGTTCTTCCCGACACAGTCTTCTAGGGTTAATTATACAACAAACAGGATCATGCAAAGTATTATGCTGCTTAACTCAGGCTTCTGCCTGCTTTATTTTCATCCAAGTAAGGTACTGCAGCTTTAACATGTGTAGGTTAGAGGTACTCAGATACTTTCATTCAGCAGTTCACACATTTCAGTGTTACAATATTTCCCACACTGTTATTTCAAGAAATAAAACCAAAATCATATAAGCAAATCCTATCCCTTTCAGGGATCTAACTACAAATCAGAATCAGTCTCTCTAACAGCTGCTGGCCAACTAAACTGGTTCCCCAGCTTAAAACAATGCTCTCTCATTTAGGGACACAAGATACAGCACAGTCTTTTAGCAACAGCAGTAATCATTTGTTTTGTCTTATCTGTTCGTGGTGTCCAGGCAAATCCTCTGGTACTGTCATACGTGGAGAGGCCGTCAACCTCGATACTGGATGCAGGAGAGTAGCGACACCCCCAGCCCCCAGGCTCCAAGGAGAGAGAGAGAAATGCAAAACCTCTCTGCTCTAAATACCTGTGCATGTGATTAGAAGAGCAGGTGAGGGAGAACTAGAGCCATTGTAATCTGTGGTCTGGATTTTCCATCCAGCTGCCTGAGTTAATGGGAAGCTGTGGAACGGATCATTAACTATTCCTGCACTTTCTGCTCTAAAATGGGGCAGAAAGCTGCCTAACATCTTTGGACTATGTCACAATATATATAGCCTGGCCTTCGGCAGCTATTGCTAATTCTGGGCCTTTCCTCTGTCAGTCCTGTTAGAACAGGCAGTGGAAAGGTTAATTCATTCAGTTGGCCTGTTAGTGAGTTTCAGCTCTGAAGTATTGTAGCAATATTCAGAGGTGGGCCTAAGCAACCTTTGAGCATGTTAATCCAAAGGGTGGATATGGGTTGGAACACCCCTTGATGTGTGTGTGAGACAATCGGTATCCAGCTTTGAGTTGTAATGATTCAAAGTTAGAGATACTCCCTGAGGATATTCAAATTGAGACATGTCTCCAAAAATATAGTATGTCAGTTAGTTACTAGGAGTAGGAGAGAAGAGATTGAAGAGAGGGGACAGAGAATCATTCTCCCCCTCTTGCCCCACCTGGGTAAGGAGGGGGGGAGGTTAAGCTGCCATGAGCAGAAATGCAGAGAGCAAGATCAGGCCTATGATGTTCTGCTGTATGCTGTGTATGCTGCTCTGAATAAAGAACCGCAGAAAGAAGCTGCTGTGTGTGTATCACTGTTCCTGGTGGGAGGAGAATGGAGTGTCAGTGGGGGGCTCTCCTCTGGAGACCCCAGGGGATCCCTACTGGCTGGAGGCACTGCACCACCCAGAGAGAGCAAGGTAACCTGTCCCACACCACCTCCTGTCCCTGTCCGGGTTCTCCCCACAACACCGCGGAGCCCTAAGCCCTCCTGTTTACCAGCAGGTCACCGCACCCAGACCACTCAGAGTGACCAGAAGGAGTGTACCCCCCCAATCTCATGTCGGGTGGGGTACCATAGAAGAGTTACAATTGGAGGCGCTGCTGAGATAGGACTGCTCCCCAGGACAAGACAGGTTTTTCAACGGGACAGGTTTTCAACGACAGAGGAGACAATGCAGCAGTTTCAAAGACTTTGTATGCAGCACAGAACAGCAGCCATAGACTCTGCCGTGAGGGAACCCCTCCTTGAAGCTTCCCCAGGGAGGGGGTTACCCTAATGAAGAAGACCTTGCTGTGGGACTATTCCTGGTGGCTATGCACCGGGGAGCGTATGTCTTTACATGCACTTCAAGGGGACAGAGGCTGCTCTATGATTGCATAGGGACCTTTGTGCACCCATCTACATTACCAAGAAAAAAATAGGGGCTGGTTCCTGAGGCTTCACCAGGGAGCTGGCTGCCTTTTAATGGCACTGCAGCAGGGGCGACTGACCTGAGGCGTCCCCAGGGAAGTGTGGCCACCCTCCTGTACCCACAGCGGAGAGTGAGGGGGACAGGGAACTCTGGGGGTTACGACTATGACCCCTGTGCACCCCATCTAAGAAGAAAAGGGAGGCAGGTCCCTGAGGCTTCACCAGGGAGCTGGCGGTCCCTTAATGGCACTGCAGTTGGGGCAACTGACCTGAGGCATCCCCAGGGAAGTGTGGCCACCCTTCTGCACCCCACGACGAAGAGAGAGGTAAGGGGGCAGGGACTACATGGGAAATGTCTGTAGGTCCCTGTGCACCCAGCAGTAAGAGTTACTGCCGTCCCTGCGTGAGGCATTCCCTGATGCTACCCCAGGGTGCGTGATACTCAAAGATTACAGGGACAGAAATGTATTTGTGGCTCCTGAATGCAAACGGAGACGACCCCACTGTGCTGGACTATGTTCAATCTGGCGTTTCCTGCTCCTACAGGGATGTCATGTATTTTGTGCTCTCAAAATGGCGGCTCCAGCTCTTCTGGGGGCCGCATGGACTCTCTTTGTGCTCAAAATGGCGTTTCCCGCCTTACCAGGGAAGCAATGTGCTGTTCTGCAAGGATTTCTGCATTTTGCAAGCTTGTGCTGATCTTCAGCTTGCAAGAAAGTGAGGGAACTGTTCAAACACCTCCCCCTTTGCTTGTTCTGGATTGGACTATCCTATCTACCAGGGGGAGGAGCTAAGTGTGTTCCACGGAGCAACAGGAAGTGAGGGGCCAGATGCACTTCCACTTTAAACACTGGTGGTTGTTTCTGCCAGACTGCCTTGCTTGCTCCACTATGAGAGACTGGGCCTGTGTTCTGAGAAGCCGTTCAGCAGCACAGAGGCTGATGACAGAGGCTGATTACCTCCACCGTACCCGAGTATGCTATGGAGCTGTCAATTCCAGTAACTGTTGCTGGTGCCTTCGATCTGATCCACGCTGCCAGCGTGGGTGCTACACCACAGAGGTATCGGCCGATGCCTCCCACATAACCCATGCGGCTGGGATCTGCCCTGCTACTCATGGCGGTGAGCTGCGTATCCTGTCTACAGATCCCCGCTGGGATCAAACCCAGAAAGCTGCGGAGCTGTATCTGCGGCGTCAGCAGGAGAAGTGCCGGCCGGCACCACCCCTGATGACTGCATCGATTCTACTGTCGCAACTCCGCCACCGGGAGCTAAGATGGCCGCCGAGTCGCCCGACCGGGTGAGCTCCAGAGAGATCCAGGCCGCTCCGGTGAATAATACCCTTCCGGTTGATCTTTTCCTCCTGACATGCAGGGAGCAGAAGAAGTCCCGGGAGGCCCTTCAGGCCCAGGCGCTGGCTGAAGCCCGCTGCTGTAAGAGCAGAGGAAGGGGAAAATTGAACTTGACCCAGGACTGTGCCATTGCTCCTCCCGGGGAGAGTTCCCTGAATGTGCCCCCTAGAGACTTTGGTGCTGGCCCCTTGTCACCGGAGGCCCCAGTCCCTGAGTCATCTGCCCCTTCTGCCCCGCATTCCCCATCCAGCACCAGTCACAAGGTGCGACCCTTGACCCCCAGGCCCTTTTCACCTGGAAGCCCCGGGGCCTCCTATGGACAATATGATGTTATGTCTGTTATGCAATTGGAAGGGTCTGTGTATTGGGGGGGGATTGTGAAAAGATGGGCTATGAGTTCCCATATCTACCTAATGATACTGGGAGAATGATCAGGAAGCCTGCTCATTACTATTAATGTGTTCTATTACTGCTGTAGTAGAAATGGTTCTGTTTAGTTAGTCACTGTATTGCCATGTATCTGTGTCCATGCAGTAGTGAGTATGTCAGTTCTGTCAAGCTGGAGTGCATAGGAGTTATTGCATTTCAGCTCATGTAATTTACAGGTGTTGCTCAGCAAGGTAAGGGTTATACCTGCTGCAGTCCAAGCCGGGACGGTTGGAGTTTTACCAGAGAGAGTATATAGCCTGGCCTTCGGCAGCTATTGCTAATTCTGGGCCTTTTCTCTGTCAGTCCTGTTAGAACAGGCAGTGGAAAGGTTAATTCCTTCAGTTGGCCTGTTTGTGAGTTTCAGCTCTGAAGTATTGTAGCAATATTCAGAGGCGGGCCTAAGCAAACTTTGAGCATGTTAATCCAAAGGGTGGATATGGGTTGGAACACCCCTTGATGTGTGTGTGAGACAATCGGTATCCAGCTTTGAGTTGTAATGATTCAAAGTTAGAGACACTCCCTGAGGATATTCAAATTGAGACATGTCTCCAAAAATATAGTATGTCAGTTAGTTACTAGGAGTAGGAGAGAAGAGATTGAAGAGAGGGGACAGAGAATCGTTCTCCCCCTCTTGCCCCACCTGGGTAAGGAGGGGGGGGGGTTAAGCTGCCATGAGCAGAAATGCAGAGAGCAAGATCAGACCTATGATGTTCTGCTGTATGCTGTGTATGCTGCTCTGAATAAAGAACCGCAGAAAGAAGCTGCTGTGTGTGTATCACTGTTCCTGGTGGGAGGAGAATGGAGTGTCAGTGGGGGGCTCTCCTCTGGAGACCCCAGGGGATCCCTACTGGCTGGAGGCACTGCACCACCCAGAGAGAGCAAGGTAACCTGTCCCACACCACCTCCTGTCCCTGTCCGGGTTCTCCCCACAACACCGCGGAGCCCTCAGCCCTCAGGTCACAGCACCCAGACCACTCAGAGTGACCAGAAGGAGTGTACTCCCCCAATCTCATGTCGGGTGGGGTACCATAGAAGGGTTACATATATATATATATATATATATATATATATATATATATATATATATATATATATATATACACACACTGAAACCTCCCTTCAAATAACATGTGGAGACAGACCTGTGCACAAAATGGAGAACATTTCGATTGCACTTATAAGGTATACAGAGCATGAATGTCCTTCTTTTTTTTTGTATGACTTTGTTTTTTTTATAATTCCCTATACTGTTTTTGTTCTCTTTTGTAAAGTGCTGTAAAAATGTGTAAACATTTCTCTCTCTCTTCCTCTCCCTGTCCTCTCTAACTCTCCCCATCTTCCTCCCTCTACCTCTCCCTGTTTCTACCTCTTCAACCCTCTCACCCTCTCTCCCCATATTTCAGGGTCAGAAATGTGTGCCGATTAAAAATGACGGCAGATTCAGGAGAATTATCCATGCACAGACACAGAATAGGGCTCCAGAAAGACTAATTTTAAAAGAATCATTCTTTAAAAAAAGAAAAGAAAAGTGAAATGATAAGTAAGGGAATATGAAAAATCAATGTGAGTCCCACTCATCATATATCAATCACTGTTTTTAATATGTACTGTACTTATACTATTTACCAAACCATTAATATTCTATTTATGTGATCCCAACTCTCTCTTTCTTCCTGTCATTTTGTGTGAGCATTTGTTCGCTAAAGCAGCAGCAAAAGCAGCAATATAAAAACATATGCACCGGTTTGAAATTTGACCTGTTTTAAAAGTTAATTATGGGCCTTGCTCACTAAGTGGTGCTGCTCCATAAGTCACATTCTAGCATGGTTTAGTAAATATGGCTCTTTAAGGTCCACTCAAGTTAATGGACTGTAAGGTGTATTCCGGCATGGAAGGTGTCTTATGGAGTTAATGCACTTTGTAAATATGGCTTTTTGTTGCTCAGTCACTTGAATGGGGTTGTAAGGTGTCTTCCAGCACTCTCATAGGGAGTTGCACTTCCTATTACATTTGGCCCTAAAGGTTTTTTAGTTTGAGACTTTTTTTGTCTGAAGCAGCAATGCCATTCAGAATTGATTTTTTTTTTTATTCGGACAGGAGTTCACCCTAGAGATGAACCATGTTATTTTCAGGTCTGGGAAACCTGCTCAGGTCCTTGAGGTACTTACAATTTTGAAGGCTGGTACACTTCATGGATTTTTAAAGATGATATCTGCAGTCATCCAATAGGAAACTGAATGTCATCCATTGCGGCTTCCTATTGGCCTGCTGTTTGGTGCCTATTTTACAGTGCCCAGGAGGGAAAGGAGACACTGGCATTTACTATAGATCTGTAGACATCTTGGGCACCAGGGCTTAAATCTCTTAGCAGAGCTCTGCGGACCTGGCCTTCAGTCTTCTGTTATAGCATCTCCAGCAATGAAAGGGTTAATTATATATTTGAACCAGAATGAAGTGAAAATGAAATTGGTATTAGAGTATGTCTTGGAGATTAACACCTTGTAGCATTAATGGATCAGACAAATACTGTAATTAATGTCCATTAGAATTGAGAAGTACTACTTCATATAAATTGAAATTATTATTTTTATTACAGTATATTTGAACTTTTTCTGACCCAAGAGAGAATGAACTTTTAAGAAACAGTTATTTAACTTCCAGTTCTAGGGGATGCAAGGGAATGAATTCCAATGGTAAAACTGGTTCAAGTTTTACTTGTATTAATTCCTCTTGTGGCTACATTCAGTGCATTTTTGGCCCACTTTGGATCTCTGAGAGGACTGTGTCCAATTGGAAGGCCCTAGAAACTATTTTTACAAAACTATTCTGTAACTGTTTATATCCAAATATGTAATACTATTAAATGAGCTGTTATAAAAGCATAATCAACATACTTTATGCATTTTAGAATGACTAAGACAGTTGACAATTGATGCTATGTTTTAACAGCGTGGTAATGAAATCCCATTACTAAATACATGTAGTTTTAGGATGAAGTTACATTATTATCATGCAAATTTCTTGGACAATCCTTCAAGTTTTCTAGGCTGCAGGACATTGGACATTTAAAAAAATTGGCATTATAACAATTACTTGAACACACAATACTCTGGCTAAGGTTGTATTAGCGCTGAAGTTGTGTTGAATTTCCATCACATTATTATCATGCACTGTTGATAATTCTTAGGACCACCTATGATACATCTTGTTTATTTCACTGCAAATCGGTTTTATTTTCTGAAAACTAGTTGGATTGGATCCAAGTTGAATACATATTTAAAAATGTTTGTGTCTAAAATATTATTAATAAAATATGTTATACAAAGACATAATATAATCAGAAAAGTAGCATTTTTTATTTTTTATAAAACTACGATACTGGGAAAATTGAGGTAATTACAAGTAAGAGTAATTAATTCTCACATATAGTAAGTAGAGATGCTGCGGCCTAGATTCGACCACATCACGATCCCAACTCACAGCCAATTATCCAAATAGGGGAAGGGGGAGGGGGAGGTGGGGTGAAGGGGGGGTGACAGGAGGTAGAGGGGGGTTGACGTGAGGTGGAGGGGGGGTGAGGAGAGGTGGAGGGGGGGGTGAGGAGAGGTGGAGGGGGGTGAGGAGAGGTGGGGGGGGGTGAGGAGAGGTGGAAAGTGGTGAGGAGAGGTGGAAAGTGGTGAGGAGAGGTGGAGGGGGGTGAGGAGAGGTGTATGGGGGGTGAGGAGAGGTGGAGGGGGGTGAAGAAAGGTGGAGGGGGGGTGAGGGGAGTGAGGGGGAAAGGGGTGGGGAGGTAAGGGGGGGAGGTAAAGGGGGGGAATTGAGGGGGGAAGTGAGGGGGGAGGTGGGGGAGGGGAGTGAGGGGGGAAGTGTGGGGGGAGGTGGGGGGTAGTGAGGGGGGGAGGTGGGGGGGAAGTGAGGGGGGTAGTGAGGGGGGGAGATGGGGAGGTGGGGGGGAAGTGAGGGGGGTGAGGTGGGGGGGAAGTGAGGGGGGGTGCGTGGGGGGGAAGTGAGGGGGGGTGCGGTGGGGGGGAAGTGAGGGGGGGTGCAGTGGGGGGGAAGTGAGGGGGGTGCGGTGGGGTGGAGCAAGGGGGGGGTGCAGTGGGGGGAGTGAGGGGTGGTGCGGTGGGGGGAGTAAGGGGTGGTGCGGTGGGGGGAGTGAGGGGGGTGCGGTGGGGGGGAAGTGAGAGGGTGCAGTGGGGGGGGAAGTGAGGGGGGTGCGGTGGGGGGGGGAAGTGAGGGGGGTGCAGGAGGTGAGGGAGGGAGGTAAGTGACAATGTATAATGTGGCCGCTTGCTCCCCCTTCACCCACTGTCTGCCAGTCATCGGTCCCCCCCCCCCCCCGAAACCTTCCGTCTGTTGTGGACGTCTGCAGACGGGGTCACGTGCATGCGTCGGCCGCTCCCTCACCCGTCCGCCTGCTTCCACGTGGATCTGAGGCGGGAGGCAGCGTGTTTCAAATTGTCGTGGCCGCTCCCCCGGCTGGCTGGCCGCTCCCCCGCCCAGCTGTCCGCTCCCCCGGCCAGCTGTCCGCTCCCCCGCTTTGTCACGGGCGCTCGCTCCCGTGCGGCCGCTCCCCCGCTGACTCTAGTGGGCGGGGTGTGAGATTAGAGGCAATGCCGGAAGGAGGGGTAGAGGCGCAGAGTTTGGAGGCAGCGGGTGGCAGAGGGGTTTTGCGCTGGGAGGGGAGGCACAGGGGGTTTTGCACTGGGAGGGGAGGCATAGGTTTTTTGCGCTGGGAGGGGAGGCACAGGGGTTGGAGGCCCCGGCGGCAGAGGTGTGCGCTGGGAGGGGAGACACAGGGGTTTGAATCAGCGGGAGGCACATTAGTGTGAGGCAGCGGGAGGGGTGTGCGCTGGGAGGGGAAGCGGCGGTTTAGTACTTACCTGGGCGGGAGGTGGCGGGAGGTGGCGGGGTGTGTGTTTGTCTGCCAATGAGAGGTGTGCGGGGGTGGGCAGGCCAAGGGAGCCATCTCATTGGCCTGAGGCAGAGTGACGGGCCAAAGGTCCAAAGTGATTGCCCCTAGACACAAGACAAACAGACTCACATACAACGGTTTGAGAAATATATATATATATAGATTACAATATTGTACTGGTAGCAGGGGGTCTCCGGAGCTGAACTGCATGGATTTCAGGTCCAGGGACCCCTGCTTCCTGAGATACAGGCCCTGTTATGGGGTGCCGGTACCCCGGCGACCATGTTTAAATTCTCCCGTGTCACGGTCCACGTGATCGGGGGATTTAAACTAACCAGAGGGATACTGGCACCCCATAATGGGGCCTGTAACTCAGGAAACAGGGGTCCCTAGACCTGAAATCAATGCGTCTCAGCTCTCGAGAACCCCTGCTACAATACTGTAATATTAAAATACAATTAAAGCAGCTTCATTACCTTAGCGGCTAACCGCTAAGGAAATGAAGGGGTTAAGGATACTACTAGGTTTATTGGGAGCAGAGGGTGTGAGTCAAGGGGGTAATTGCCCCAGGGAGGGTGGTTAGGCCACTTGGGTGGGCAGTGAGAGGTGTTAACCCTTTATTACCTTAGTGGTAGTTACTGTTATGGTAATGAAAGGGTTAACCCCTTCCACTGCCCACCCAGGGGCAACTACCCCCTTCACTCAATCCCTCTAACCCCAATAACCATTACAATACAGAACATCAATATAATACATTGAACGCCTGCCCTCTGCCCATACATTACAGTACGGGGTAAATCCCTATTATCCATCTCTGGATAATAGCTCATATGCCCATTAAAAAATAAAACTTAACCAAAACATTAACCAGACCGCATATACAATAGCAAATTAAAGTTCTTCTTGCCCCTCCCAGGTTGAAGGCCATCCTCATCCTCCTCTTCTTAAGTGGGCACCAACAAAAAAATAAAAAAAATAACCACTGGCCACTAACCCCTTAATTACCGTAGGTGTTATTAACTACTAAGGTCATTAAGGGGTTAACCCGGAAGACCTAACCACCCTCCTCAAGGCACCTACCTCAACCTCAACTACCCATTGATTGGCACAGTGTCCACAATGCCAGTCAATATGGAGCTTGCCTGCAAATCCCAAAAGCAAGCATCAAATTTAAGACATTCAATTTTAAACAAAAAAATGCCAATAAATCAATTGATTGTAAATCAATTGATTATAAATTTACACTACAATTGATTGTAGTGTAAATTTATAATCACATAATAAATATGAAATGATGACACGAAATAATGTTGCCATCTATTATGAAGTAATTACATCTTATGAATTAAAATTTAATTGATGAAAGAGTTGTGACAACAAGCAAACTGTATTAGAATCTAAATTTTATTTTTATCAACACTAATAATAACTTTGTTGAAACGAATGATCATACACCCGATATCCATTTCCCCTGGTAAGCCTTCAACCTGGATGGGCGGCAATCTCGCACTCAACTGCTCCTCCAAGGGAGTCAGGCTTAAATTGGATGCTGGTGGGCCTCCCCCTGTGCCTGAAGCATGTAAATGTAGTGCTTGTATTTTTTCTTTTAATCTCCTTTTGATATCGTCAAACCTCTTGCGGCAATTATCATGACTTCGAATTTGATTCCTACAGCCAGATACAGACACTCAAATGTGTTCCCACAATTCCCTCTTCACCAATGCCAGTGTCTTGCCTTTAAAAATACAATAAAATAACCTCGATCATGAACATATCTTCCAATCTATGTTTGTATCAAATGTAAATGCTTGAACTCACCTAACATTTATGATAGATGATGTTTGCCAGAGTGTGAGCAAAACACATGTATCTATAAACTATTTGTAGGCATACATCTAGATGTAACTATAATATTTCCATAATATTGTACAGTGCATCTATTTGTAACATGGATGCTAACACTATAATATAACGTGTTTGTACACATACACAATGACATTTATGTTAATGTCAGTTCTATGTGAATAGGTACAATAAATATAATTGATTACAAGATAAATAGTGACATTCATTGAGAATTAATTTCTTACCTACTAAATGACCAAACAGCCGATCATAATGCTCCAAAATTCAGGTCACAAGCACTCGGGTTTCCTCCTCATTAAATTTTAAATTCCTTTTTTTTGGCAATAGTATTCTCCTGCCCAGATCCAACCACTGACATTTGCTGCTGACTGCTCTCTCCCTTTTCCAATTCAAGAGTGCACATTAGAATTGCACTCTCACCACCAGTCACCCTACCACCACTAGTCACCCTACCACACCAGTTACCCTACCATCACCACCACTCACCCTATCACCACCACTCACCCTACCACCACCACTCACACCACTCACCCCAGCAGCACCACTCACGCCAGCAGCACCAGTCACATCACCACTCACCACACCAGTCACACCACCATCACTCCCATGCCTACTCCCACTCCTCCCTTCCATACCTCTAACACTCACAAAGAACACAACTATATAAAAAATGACACACTCAAACACGTTCAACCTAACAAGACAAAAAATGCGTTAAATAAATTTACAATAAACAAGACAACACTACACAATTCAATCCAATTCAATCCAACTATAACAACAATCTCAAATCCTCACAAATACAAGCTCTGTCTGCCTCTCACTCACTACTCCAAACTATACAGAGAAAGATTAATCAAAATACACAATTTAAATAGGCCGCTCAACTAATTGAAAGTCTCCCACAAGTCGCGCACAATGCAAAACTAAAAAAACCAAAAAAAACCACGCCATTTACATGCAATACCATTTCCTCCTGTTCCTGCTGACACGAATCACGCTGCTGACTACGCGCCATGTTTACAAATTTTACTCTTACAGAGATTCGGGCCTTCTTGCATACTGTGAAATAAAAACGGCACAAAATGGCGATTCTAAACAAGCGGCGTTTTTTTTTCTGGACCTTTCTGCATAGGCCCCACATTTTACACATGTAGTATATATTAAAAGGACTGCAGCTAGGTTCTGAGCTGCGTGACTGACACTCAATTTTCACTGTATGACCCAGGGGACATCACAGGTGATATACAGGGATAACATGGCATTACGGTGACCATACAGTTAACCCCTTCATCCCCAACAGGGTTTAGGGGCAACCAGCCAGGCATAATACCTTTATTATTGGTCTGGTTACCCCTTCATCGTCAAACCGCTCTCCACTTCTCTCAAGGGTATTTAAAGGTTTCTGGGTTTTGCTAATTATTATAGGAGATTTATTCATAATTTTTCGTCCATTGTCGCTCCGATCACTGCCCTCACCAAGAAAGGAGCTGATGTTGTGTCTTGGTCTCTCGCAGCTACTCAGGCCTTCAACATCTTGAACAAATCCTTTGTGTCCGTACCGGTCCTGATCCATCCCAATCCTAAACTCTCGTTCAAATTGGAGGTAGATGCATCCGACATCGGATACGGCGCCATTCTGTCTCTAAGAAGGTCGCCCTTGGCCAACCTGCACCCTTGTGCGTTCTCTTAAAAAAAAAATCTCCCCAGCACAACAGAACTACAATGTGGGTAGTTTTTATTAGCCATTAAACTCGCATTGGAGGAATGGAGGCATCTATTGGAGGGTACGGAGAGTCCAATCACGATTTTAACGGATCACAAGAATCTCATGTATCTGGAGAGTGCTCAACGTCTGGGAGCTCGTCAGGCCCGCAGGTCTTTTTTTTCTCATTTTAACTAAATAATTTCTATTATACCCGGTTCCAAGAACCTAAAAGCGGATGCTCTATCCCGTCAGTTCCTAGTCAAGGACAAGACCGAGGCCAGATTGGAGACCATTCTTCCCTCTAAATTTATCATTTCTGCAAACACGTTTGATGTACTTGACAAAATTCTTCTAGATCAGACCAACATTCTGGAGGGTCTGGAGGTTCCGGACAGCCGTCTTTTTGCTGCACCACCATTCCGCCAGCAGATCCTGGAGTGGGGTCACTCTTCCAAGACTGCCGGACATCCTGGCTCCAAGAGGACTTCCGATCTGTTCGAACGGACATTCTGGTGGCCCAACATGCAGGGAGACATTAAGGAGTTCGTCAAGGCATGCATCACATGTAAAAAAACAGAGAAAATACTGTGCGCTACTATCTAACCCAGAATTTAGAATATAAATATAGTGCAGTGACTAATCCACATAAATAAGTGACCAAGAAATAAATCACAATAACCACAGTGAGGGTGTATATATGAAGAAATTATATCACATAACCGTGTATTTGTAGAGGCTTCTGCTGCTATAAACACAGAGGGTGGCTCAGCACCCCCCACACTCTAAGAAATGGAAACAAAAGAAACAGCGCACAACGCCAAATAGTGAAGCAAGTATTGCTATATATTAGTAATTACAAGGTAATAAATCTGCGTACAGTAGAGGCAACGTTTATTCTAACATTTGCCGTAAACTAGCCGGGTTACATTCTGGGTATGTGCTGGGTATGTGCTGGGTATGTTCTGGGCTAGTTTGAGGCACGTTTAAGGCCTTTCTGCATTGACTAATGACCCATAGGATTAACACAGCAGGGATCCCTGGCAGTCCAATTCAGTTTGAATGGGACTGCCAGGGACCCCCGCTGTTAATCTGATAGGCCATTAATCAATGCAGAAATGCTGGGGCTAGTTTAAGGAAAGTTTAAGGCATGTATTCAGAATGTACCTGGGTGTTTCCTGTTTTTTGGGGGGAATTGCCACTGGTTTTTATTCGAATAAGAGTTGCCTCTACTGTACATCAAAACAGTGGAATAGGTGCATTTAGTGTGTTTCACACAAGTTACCACTCAGCAACTGTTGTCAGAAGAGTCTGCAGCTTGCTTCTCTCAGCGGGGGCGCTACGTTGGTTCAGGAGCAGGATTAATGTCCAAAACCCCTCATCCAGCAGTACATCGCTCCCAAGGGGATTTCCCTTTACAGCAACCACGCTCCGTTGCAGGTATTGGTGCTTGGTGGGACCGCTCGCGCTTCCAAGCCGTCTGGTGCAGCTCGTGTAGCTCAGCGAGCAGATCCACTGTACGGGGGTGAGACCTCAGCTCTGCAAGGGTACACTCGGCGTGCCACGTTGTCGCTCCGTCACGGGATACTGCGTGATGACGTCACAGTCTCCGCAGCAGCGAGGGAACCGGCAGGGAGGCAGTCAAAGTCTCTCAAAGTCTCTCATATGCCCAAAATTACCACCGGGAGTAATATTAGCAGTGTGAAGCCAATGGAGGCAATGGCAATATTAAGGCACTAGATAAAAATCATCCAACATGTTTCGTAGAATAAACTACTTCTTCAGGGAATAATTTAGCCATTACCCAGAGGTCTTAAGTACCTAACAAAGATGTCTCATTGGTCAAACAATTAAAAATGGACCAATCATCTAGACTAGGTAATGGTTAAAGTGATAGGGAAGATGAAATCATTACTTTTAAAACAACAACTTTATTAACTACTGCACCGACACACTTTATTCGAGCAAATACCCGGTATGTACCTGGCAGATACCTGGAATGCGCCGCTCCTCACCTCTGACAAGCCCCGTTGCATTTGCCTTCCCAGCCTGGGTTCATGCCTGGCTGATGGGCGGCTGATCTGTTAAATGATAATGATTAGGATTTAATAGGCTGCAATGCTTCGCGTGTCTACCTAATGGCATAAATTCATGAATTGTAATGCAGTATATATATATATACTGTGCAGTATTGCAGCCAGCGGGAATAAAATGCTTCAATCCCTGCTTGGAAAATAACTCAATGCACTCGGGCAGAAAACAGTCACAAACCTCAATACACCCGGGTATACCCGAATTCGTGGGACTAGCCAAGCTCGAATAAAGTGTGTCGCCAGTGTACATACATAATAAAAATATTTTATAAACATATAAACTAAACCTAGCATAAATAATTAAAAGCATGCTGGAATAAAAGAAACACAATATTAGTACTAAAATAGATAGTATCATATAAAAGATGCAACTAAAAGTAACAATATAAATACGTATAGACAATAGAGCAGAGCAGGGAAAACAGAGATACATAGATCAGTGATATCCCTTGGGTTTAAGTGGAGAAGGGGGCTAGAATTTTTTTTTAATAAAAATTCCTCTTAATAAAGTGCCCAGATGTCAACATCCTCATTTAACCCCTTAGGGGACATAGTATCTAACTTGTGTATCCAATATGTCTCCTTAGATGATAGTGTTTTAACTCTGTCCCCACCTCTTCTATTTACAGGAATAAACTGAATCCCCTTAAAAGTGAGTCTGGACGGATCTTTGTTGTGGTGTAATAAAAAGTGTCTGGAAACACTGTGTTTTTCAAAACCGTTTTTTATATTTCTGACGTGTTCCTGGATACGAACTTTAAGGCTGCGTTTGGTTCTGCCTACATACTGATGTCCGCACGCACATTCCAATAAGTAAACAATGTGTGTAGATGTACATAAAATAAAGTCATCAATATTAAAAACTTCTTGTGTGTTTTTAGAATTAAATGTATTTTTGTCAGGATGTTGGTACTTACAAATACTACACTTACCACAAATATAATTGCCTTTTGGTTTAGGCCCTAACCAGTTCTTTTGTACTGTAGTGTTATTACTTAAAAAAACATCACTAGGTGCTAGCAAATTTTTAATGTTTTTGGCTCTCCTATAGATAAACCGTGGTTTAGTGTCTAGATGTGATCCCAATAATAAACGCTGCCTTAAATAAATTGTTGTTTTAAAAGTAATGATTTCATCTTCCCTATCACTTTAACCATTACCTAGTCTAGATGATTGGTCCATTTTTAATTGTTTGACCAATGAGACATCTTTGTTAGGTACTTAAGACCTCTGGGTAATGGCTAAATTATTCCCTGAAGAAGTAGTTTATTCTACGAAACATGTTGGATGATTTTTATCTAGTGCCTTAATATTGCCATTGCCTCCATTGGCTTCACCCTGCTAGTATTACTCCCGGTGGTAATTTTGGGCATATGAGAGACTTTGAGAGACTTTGACTGCCTCCCTGCCGGTTCCCTCGCTGCTGCGGAGACTGTGACGTCATCACGCAGTATCCCGTGACAGAGCGACAACGTAGCACGCCGAGTGTACCCTTGCAGAGCTGAGGTCTCACCCCCGTACAGTGGATCTGCTCGCTGAGCTACACGAGCTGCACCAGACGGCTTGGAAGCGCGAGCGGTCCCACCAAGCACCAATACCTGCAACGGAGCGTGGTTGCTGTAAAGGGAAATCCCCTTGGGAGCGATGTACTGCTGGATGAGGGGTTTTGGACATTAATCCTGCTCCTGAACCAACGTAGCGCCCCCGCTGAGAGAATCAAGCTGCAGACTCTTCTGAAACAGTTGCTGAGTGGTAACTTGTGTGAAACACACTAAATGCACCTATTCCACTGTTTTGATGTACGCAGATTTATAACCCTGTAATTACTAATATATAGCAATACTTGCTTCACTATTTGGCGTTGTGCGCTGTTTCTTTTGTTTCCATGCATCACATGTGCTCGAAAGAAAGTTCCCCGCAGTAAACCTCAGGGACTCTTACATCTGCTTCTCATCCCAGATCGCCTCTGGAAACATTTATCAATGGACCTCATTGTAGAGTTGCAGGTTTCCAGGGGTATGAACACAGTCTTGGTGGTCATTGATCGCTTCTTGAAGCAGGCACATTTCGTCCCACTTAAAGGTCTACCGCAGGCCTGCACAACACGTGGCCCGCGGGCTGCATGCAGCCCGCCGGCACTCACTGTGAGGCCCGTGGCAGCTTTCCCCTTCCTTCTCCCACCCCCGAGTCCGCTCTCCCTCCCCGAGTCCGCACCCTCTCCCCGAGCCCGCTCTCCCATCCCCGAGCTGAGCCCGCTCTCCCTCCCCGAGCCCACTCTCCCTCCCCGAGCCAAGCCCAGCCCGCTCTCAAGACTGCACGCTCTAGCAGTGTATCACTTCCGGTGCCCGCTGCTTGCGAGCGCGCAGTCCTGCCTGCTCTCTGCCATGATATGAGGTGCAGGAGGGTGAGGGGAGGTGCAGTGGGTAATGTGAGGTGAGGAGGTGCAGGGGGTGATGTGAGTTGCAGGGGGATATGTGAGGTGCAGGGGATGTGATGTGCAAGGGGTGTGATGTGCAGGGGGTATGATGTGCAGGAGGGGTTGATGTGCAGGAGGGGTGATGTGAGGTGCAGGGGGTGAGGTGCAAGGGAGTGATGTAAGGTGGGGGGGTGAGGTGAGGTGCAGGGGGGTGAGGTGCAGGGGGTGGGGTGCAGGGGGTGAGGTGCAGGGGGTGAGGTGCAGGGGGGTGAGGTGAGGTGCAGGGGTGAGGTGAGGTGCAGAGGAGTGATGTGAGGTGCAGGGGAGTGATGTGAGGTGCAGGGGGTGAAGTGCAGGGGCGTGAGGTGCAGGGGGGGTGTGAGATGCAGGGGAGTGGAATGTGTGTGGTCTGTGGGGGGGTATTGTGTGAGATGTGGAGGGTGAGTATTGTGTGTGATGTAGAGGGTGAGTATTGTGTGTGATGTGGAGGGTGAGTAATGTGTGTGATGTGGAGGGTGAGTATTGTGTGTGATGTGGAGGGTGAGTATTGTGTGTGATGTGGAGGGTGAGTATTGTGTGTGATGTGGAGGGTGAGTATTGTGTGTGATGTGGAGGGTGAGTATTGTGTGAGATGTGGAGGGTGAGTATTGTGTGTGATGTGGAGGGTGAGTAATGTGTGTGATGTGGAGGGTGAGTATTGTGTGTGATGTGGAGGGTGAGTATTGTGTGTGATGTGGAGGGTGAGTATTGTGTGTGATGTGGAGGGTGAGTAATTTTGTTTGATGTGGAGGGTGAGTAATGTGTGTGATGTGGAGGGTGAGTAATGTGTGTGATGTGGAGGGTGAGTATTGTGTGTGATGTGGAGGGTGAGTATTGTGTGTGATGTGGAGGGTGAGTATTGTGTGTGATGTGGAGGGTGAATATTGTGTATGGGTGATGAGGAGATATGGGGGTGTGAGAGATGGGGAGTCACAAACGTTGATGATGAGGGGTGCAGGAGGAGATATATGAAGATGATGAGGAGTTATGGGGGAGATATGAGGATGAAGATGATGAGGGGTGCTGGGGGGATATGAGGATGAGGGGTGCTGGGGGAGATATGAGGATGTTGATGAGGGGTGATGGGGAGATATATATCATTATGAGGGTTGCTGGGGCAGATATGAGGATGATGAGGGGTGATGGAGATATGAGGATGATAATGAGGTGCTTGGGGAGAGATGATGATGATGATGATGATTTTACCCGTGCGGCCCGAATCTGTATTCCTTGGAGCAGTTCGGCCCTTCTCACTTGACAAGTTGTGCAGGTCTGGTCTACCGGATTCTTCCACATTAGCAGATGTTTTCACTAAGGAAATCTTCCGTCTCCACGGGATCCCCTTGACCATAATCTCTGATAAGGGTTCGCAATTTGTATATACATTCTGGTGGGCGTTTTCTAAAAAGCTAGGTATATCACTGCACTACTCCTCTGGGTATCATCCCCAAACGAATAGCCAGATGGAGAGGACCAACCAGTCATTAGAGCATTATCTGCGATGCTTCATCGCCAACACCCAAGATGATTGGACGGATCTGGTCCCCTGGGCAGAGTTTGCCCATAATTCCTTACAGATTGAGTCTACTCAGAACTCCCCCTTCTTCATAAACTATGGATTCCACCCTGCATGGCTACTCATCTCTTCCTCCTCCACTGGGGTTCCAGTAACAGACAACTGGATCTGTCCTACAGTCTTCATGGACTAAGATTCAAGGAAAACTTAGGTAGGCTTCTTAAAGATAGAAGATTCAATTGGACCGCCACCATCGCAAAATTCCAGAGTTGAGAACAGGAGACAAGGTATGGGTTTCCTCTAGGAACATACACCTGAAAGTCCCCACGCTCAAGCTTCCCCCAAGATTCTTGGGTCCTTTTCCAATTATGAAGAAGATTAATCCTGTGGTTTACCGTTTACAATTTCCACAATCCATGAAAATCCCATCCGTGTTCCACGTGTCCTTACTGAAATCTGCATACCACAGTTCCCGTTTCTGGATCAATCCCCTGCACCACCAGCCCCTCAACTCATACAGGGCCAGCAGGAGTATGAAATCCATTCTATCATAGATTACAGGATGTCTAGGAGGAAAATGTCAGTACTTGGTCCATTGGAAGGGATACAGACCAGAGGAACGCTCTTGGATTCCGCATCATCAGGTTCATGCGCCCCGAGCTGGTTAGGAAATTCCACCTGAAATACCCCCTAAAGCCTCGCAAGGATCACCCGGAGGTCTCTCTTGATGGGAGAGTACTGTGAGGATTACGGACGCACGCCTACCCTGCACTTCCTCTCGCGCAGCTCCACGCACGCGCAGGGCACATTCAGCCCGTATTCTTCTTCTGACATACACAGCGCGCATGCGCGCAGTGGGGATGTCATCTGATGCCGTGGACTTGGGCTCCACCTCCAGATCACGCTGCATGCTCCCAGTGTGCAGCGCGCACTCGTGACACACCCTCAAGCTCCGTGGCAAAAACATTCATCAGCTGATACAAGCAGCTGCACCTGCTCATTGATTCCAGCCTATTACAGGCTTCCACGGAGTCTGCGCCTCCTCTCCACCCCCCATGGGGATTGTCTAATCAAGCCTATATACAGTATGCTCAGTAGGCACTTTGGCTGAGCATAGATTGTGTTACTCTGTGTTTGCCTCTGCTGATCCTGCCTTGTCCCTGTCTTGTTGCCTTGCTTCCTAGATTAACCCCTTGTGTACTGTGTACTGACCCGGATTGCCTTTGACCATCTGCTTATCTGGAATACTGAACTCGGCTGCCTTTGACTCTCCGCTCTTCTCGTACCCTGACCACACTTCGACGATCCTCCTCTCTCCAACCCTGACCTCGGCTAAGGTAGGGCATTGTGACCGAGTTCCGTAGTCCCTACGCCTCTCCAATTGTAGTGGTGTGCAAAAAGAATGGGTCCGTTCGCCTGTGTGTTGACTACCGGACCCTGAACAATGGCACCATCCACGATCAATACACCCTGCCAAGAATAGAAGAGCTTCCCAATGCTCTGTCGGGAAATCAGTGGTTCAGAGTGCTGGATCTACGGTCGAGGTATTTAACCATGGGCTCTGAAGACCAGGAGAAGATGGCGTTTGTCTGCCCTCTGTGTTTTTATTAGTTTACCCGATTGCCCCAAGGCATTTGTGGTGCCCCAGCGACCTGCTAGCGGTTGATGGAGAAGACCATCGGAGACATGAATCCTTGGGAATGCTTAGTCTACCTGGATGATATCATTGTCTTCGGTAAGACTCTGGTGGAACACGAGAAACGCCTCATGAAAATGCTAGACCGGTTGGGCAAAGAAGGCCTGAAGTTGTTGCTGGACAAATGTTGGTTCTCTGCACCTCCGTGACCTACGTAGGACACATTGTGTCTGCTGACAGAATAGCCACCGAACCTTCTAAGGTCGAAGTCGTGGTGAATTGGCCAAGACCCGAGAACGTAATGGAGCTACACTCCTTCTTAGGATTCTGCAGGTACTATCGCCGCTTTGTGGAGGGATACTCCAGTAAGGCTAAGGTCCTCAACAACCTCCTGAAGATATACCCAGAGGAATCTCGGCCAAAGGGGATTCCCGCCCGACATCTCCTTGGAGACAAGTGGATGCCCGAATGTGAGAGAGCATTCGTAAACCTCAAAAAGAGTCATACTCAAGCCCCTGTCTTGGTTTATGCTGATCCTGAACTGCCGTACGTAATGCACGTGGATGCAATTTTCAATGGCATGGGGCTCTACTGCCCCAGAAGTACCCTGCTGGACTTCGGCATGTAGCCTACATGAGTTGCAGCTTGACTCCCAGTGAACACAACAACCCAGTTCACAAACTAGATTTCCTCGCCCTGGAATGGGCCGTGGTTGAGAAGCTCCATGATTACCTATACGGAGTCCCCTTTGAGGTATGAACGGATAACAATCCCCTGACTTACAATCTAATGTCGGCAAAGTTAGATGCCACCGGCCACCGATGGCTGGCAGCACTGTCCAAATATCAGTTCACCCTAAAATATAAACCAGGGCCTCTAAACATCAGAGCCGATGCTCTCTCAAGAAGACCGGGGTTGAGCACCACCCAAGACGACGATCTGTGGAAAGAAATCCCTGGTCCTGGAATGTTTGCCATGTGCTCCACGGCTGCCGTAGTAGAAGACAAGATTGCGTTCTCTGAATTGAGTGTGACAGATTCCCTGGGATGCCTGCCCTCGGCCATTCCCGCTGCTTACCATCATCCAGAAGGCATGTCTGTTCCTCCAGAGTATATCCTCTTTTGGAAAGAACCAGTGCTCTACCAAGACAGGGATCTGGTGACTAAGGCTATACGCCAGGCCATCTGACCAAACAATCCATCCTTGATGACGCGTGCCCCTACTGGTGCCGTTCCAGTCATCATGAGAGAATAGGACAAGTTCTAGATAGACCACTGTCTCCTTTACAGGATTGTCAAATTCCATAATCACTCTGACATGAGACAACTGGTCTTGCCTGGAGGGCCATGCCCTACGATCTCTAAATGATGAGCACGGCCATCTGGGCATAGATAGGACTTTTATTCTAGTGAGAGACTGGTTCTTCTGGCCCAAAATGCGGGAGACAGTAGAGCAGTATTACCAGATTAGTCTGTGGTTTGTTCAGCGAAAGACACTGCCAACCGTTGCAGCCCCAATGGGCCATCTAAAAAGCTCTGGTCCCATGGACCTCATCTGAATGGACTTTTTGTGCATTTAACCTGATTTGCGAGGTATCGGCAATGTCCTGGTAGTGACAGACAACTTAACTCGCTACTCTCAAGCGTTCCCGTCCAAGTTCCAGAAGGCTCTCACAGTTGCCAAAGTGCTGTGGGAGAAATACTTCATTCATTACCGCCTACCGAATCGGATGCACTACGACCAAGGCATAAACTTTGAGAGCAAGCTTCTCAAGGAGCTGCTTAATTTCTCAGCATCCAGAAGTATAGGACCACTACGTAGCATCCTGAAGGAGATGCCCTGCCCAAAAGGTTCAATCAAACACTGCTTGATATGTTAGGCACTCTAAAGAGTGCACAAAAGACTGAATGGAGTAAGCACGGTGAAGCTCTGGTTCACGCATATAATTGCACCCGACAAATATCCACAGGATATAACCTGTATTTTATTATGTTAGGATGAGAGGCACAACTCCTGTGGACATCCGCCTTCAGGTATCTACCAATGGCGTACCCAATACGGTGCATTTCAAGTATGTCCAGCGACTCCAAGCCATCTTATAATGCGCATATCAATTAGTGGAGAAAGCCTCAGCTCAGCTGAACACTGGCAACAAGCGGCGGTATGACCACAAAGTCCGTTATCGGGAACTAAAGCCTGGAGACGCTGTTCTCCTACGCAATCTCGGAATACCCGGCAAACACAAGCTGGCCAACCGCTGGCGTGATGGAGCCTTTGAAGTCGAGTCCCAGATGCCAGGCCTCCCGGTCAACCACATATGAGACGTGAATGGCCGGGTAAAGGTCTGGCACAGAAATCACTTGTTGCCCATTCCCCAACTAGATGACAGTGACCCCAAATCAGAGACCATTGTAAGGGCTAGTGAGCCAGAGGGGTCTGAAGAGCAATCAGACCCACAAGATGACTTCAATCAGGATCCCATGGAAGGAACATCCGCTGGTTCCAATGGAGACTGGTGGGCACCTCCTGAAGGAGCAACGAGTAATGGACCTGCCCCTCATGTCCTACACCCGTGGCTTTACCAAGCTAACCATTGAATCCCTGGAGTCCAAGTTTTGTGCCTAGTAGAGACTATACAGAGACTGACTATTCATGTAGGGATGGGCTAAGGCCCCAGGACTATGACAGACTCTCCCCAGTGGGAACCACAGAAGAAGAGCCTCACAGATGCCCTCCTACTAGATTGGCATATGATCAGTTAGGGGCACCCAACTATGAGTCTCAGCAGCTGGCTAAGAATAAGCTGGCTTCCGTTATCAACATGTTCGTTGAAATGCATAATATTATTTAGAGTGTGCATTCATTATAAACAATACAGCATTTTCATTATATAACTTTTCTGTGTAATGTTTGGTTGTTGTTCTTAAGCGGGAACGTTGGAGTGTCCACCAAGGGGAGGATGTAGCCAGTTCCCCCTGTTACCTCCAGGTTGCGTGAGGAGGATGGCTGTGTGGTTTCTGCAGGGAGATTGTGATCTTGCGAGTGGGTCGCCAGTGCTCCGCCGAGGGCGTCGTCATTTTGTTTGTGTGCGCGCATGTGCAGAGACGGATCGTGCATGCGCAGATGGTATCTAGAGTTGCGACTTCCATCTTTGTACACCTGGCACATGCGCAGTATAATGTCAGCGGTGGCCATTACAACCATAGATCCGCTGGGAACTACAAGTCCCAGCAGCCTCAGATGCTGCAGACCACATGTTGCCAGGCAGCCAAAAGGGCTGCTGCATTTATAACAATTAGAACAGTGATAACAGTTAGGACAGTTAGGGCAGTTGGTGAGTTGGGAGCAGGGTTCAGAAGAGGGAGGGAGGGTCCCAGGTGCCAGTAGCCCTGGCACTAGGCCAGCTTTCCCCTGTAGACCCCAGTTAGTTCCAGACGTACAGTAGGCACCTGCAGCTGTATAGGGAAGCCCATAGTTAGGGACCCATTTCCTGTGTTGGGCAGTATCAGGGACACAGTGTCTATGCCACGCGGTGACGTGTAACTTGTGATCTGGGATCAGACCACCTACGTTCAGAGGCTATCTATGGTGGGACGCTCCTGCTGGAGACCACCCGGCGCGGAGGCGGAAGGCATCGTTAGAGCAGACTGCCCGTTGACTGTTGTTCAGCTACACCCGGGGGCTGGAGCACCCAGGAAGGTATCTGCATAAGTGCACCAAATTTCACGTGGGCAGCTCTGTCTCACACTTGGTGGTGGGAAAGGCCATTGGGGTCTGGACACTAGGACACTGGTTCACCTGCACCCAAGTACTCTGGGGACATTCGACAGGTTGGTATACATACAGTACAGTATATGTCTATTGCTGTTCCTGTTGATGTTATTGTTTATTACCTCTCAGTAAATACTGTTTCCCATACTCTGTGTGTGTATTACTGAGTATATTGTCTTGGGAGGGGTTATCCTACTATGTGAGGATCCTTCTCAGGTGGAGGCGCTATTTAGTAGATATACATACACCCAAGGCTCCCCAGTGGCAGAGGATCAGGCCTCCTGTTTGCCACACAGATTTAGCAGCACACATCGTTGCCCTCACACAGGGGGAAAAGGGGCTACACAGATATAGAATATGTATCTCCATAATCTAAGTTTAATATAGACTGAACTCAATGGACATACAGTATGTATTTTTTCAACCTCATGTACTACTGCATGTAACTAAGCAGTTAAGATACATTATGAACAAGTTAAAAAGGAACAAGTGCTCCTTTATATGGTATGATATTAAACTAACCTCTGAGATTTTGCTGCCCTGAAAGGCACATTGCAAACATATATTTCATTAATAAATCATCAACTACAAAAATCCTGGCTGTGGATACTTTTACTGCTGTGAACTTTTTTTATTGTTCAGTGTAAAAATGTTACAGCCAATCATACTTTAGTTTATCTAGCTTTACAAAACAATTCACTACTTAGAAATGGTTACTAAAGTGATTTTGACCCTTCTATAATTTTCATTTACTTCAGGTTGTGGGCTCACTGGGAAAGTGTTTTGTATGTGTCATACCTGTCTTTTACGATTTCACCCAGTCTTGTATGTCACAACAATTACGTTTTCAGGTAAACTACAAACTCATGTAAAGCCTGGATAATATTCTTGAGCTGTGACACTGGGCCAGACACAATGAAAGGCATAGAAATGGCATTTTTCACAAGCAACTGTTTATGCTCAGGTCTTTCCCAGGTGAATCTCTGCTGTTTCTCATAAGTCACCAGGTGCTGTGTCAGCTGTATCTATGCCAAATTTCTAAGCCAATAACTCAGAATAATAATGTTGTATTTACATTGTCCATTTTAAACTGAACAAAATGAACAGTTTATATGTATGTTTATTGAACTAAAATTATTTCTGAGCCATGGATGCAAGAAGAGGTCATGAGAACAGCCTTGAAAAATTGCAAAGGGAATTTTGAAGAAATTAAAATTTGGAAGTATTTTGTTGCAACTAATTCTGTTTCACTGTACATATATTTGAAATTTAAATGCAATTTAAAAAATATTGGAAAGTCTGAGTTCACTGCAGACCATACTGTTATGCAAAATTAATCTCTGTAGGATAGGTAGTTCAAGGAATTGAACAACATCCAAATCTGAGTAGAATAGTGCCTAAATATGAATTTGATTACTGTTCACTAAACACAAAGGGACCTATGCACTAAGCGCCAAAATTTTTTTGCCGTTCTATTTAAATTGCCATTTTTTAAAGCGTTGCTATACCTGTATGCAGAAAGCCCCGAATACCTGTGAGAGCAACATTTGCAAAATTGACGAGTAGCCAACAGTGTGACGATCGTCTCTGTGAAAACTAGTAAATGGTGCAGCGTGTAAAAAAAATCCCATTGTGCGCCAATCTCGCACGACAACCAATTTCTCTAGAGGCCTATTTAAAGGGTCTATTTATTGTAATCTTTCTCTGTGTTGATGGGAGTGAGTGAGAGACAGACAGAGCTAGGCTTTTGAAGGATTTGGGATTTAGAGTTGCTGCAAATTTTGATAGGCTTGTCTTCTGTTTTGTTTTCTTTATAATTTTATTGTCTTGTGACTTTGAAAGTTTTTTTGTTAGTGTGTCATTTATTTTATTTCTCTGTTATTTGTGAGTGTTTGAGGTATCAACGGGAGGTGTGGGAGTAGGCGTGGGAGTGCACGTGGAAGTCAGGGGAGTGATGGTGGGGTGACTGGTGGGGTGAGTGTTGATGGTGGGGTGAGTGGTGGCAGTGGGGAGATTGGGAGGCTCCTGCAGTCTCTTCCATTGGAAAAATACAAAAAAGACACAGCGCACAACGCTCATAGTGCAATTACAAAATTATATTAACATAAACAAATTATTAGGTGAGTATTGTGCGTACATCAGTGCAGTTAAAACAAGCAGTTTCGGGATATGTTACCCAACGCCTCAAATGACTGGAACAGATGTCCTGACAGGGGTAGAATTGCTGATGGCTCTGCGGCAGGATTTCAGTAGGGCAGATGGAAAGCCTCTGTGCGTCCTTGCTCCCCAGAGCATGAGTTGAACGGGAGCTGCTGGCCCATGCAGTGTTTGTTCTGAGAATGACTGAACACCAGCTGAATACTCTCACTCCCCTCCGTGTGCAGCACTTCCTAGTGGATGACGTCACCGCTGGGAGTCGCCGATTTCGGCGCCGTTCAGTCTATCAGCTCGCGCAGTAAGGTACTGGTTGAAAGGTAGAGCTGTTAGCAAGAATGTCCTACGCGTTTCGAAAATGATGAAGAAAACTGCGGTTTTCGAAACGCGTAGGACATTCTTGCTAACAGCTCTACCTTTCAACCAGTACCTGTGTCTTTTTTGTATTTATCTGCTAGCTCCAGGGGGTTCCTGAGCCCCCCCTTCCATCACAGCTGCAGACGCTCTGATCAAGGTCACGTAATTAATCATTTAATTACTTTATTACTATATATCACGTATATATATTAGCTGCGCACTTTAATCTCCTCTTCCATTGGAAGCAGGGGAGTCTAGTCAGCAGCAGTAGAGCTCAGTGGTTGCAGCTCAGTGTCCATTTAAGAAGCGTATAAAAAGTAAAAGAAATATATACGTTTCAACCATGAGGAGAACATAGTCCTTGTGAGTGGTATATTGGAGCATTATGACCGTCTGTATGGGCACTAAATAGGTAAGAAAATCCTTAGCAATTAGTGTCCCAATAATTATTGCCATCTAGTAGTTAACATTTCTGCATTCACATAGAACTGACATGTATATATAAATGTCATTCTTATATATACACATGCTATCATTGAGTGTTGGTAACAGATTACAATTACATACTTTTACATGCTACAAGCACTGGAGGAGGACCTCCTGCCCCCAATCTAAGGCTGACTCCATTGGAGGAGCAGCTGAGTGCAAGATTTGAGCCCGTCTTGGTTGAAGCATTGCCTGGGGATAGGGATATCGGTGTGTACAACTACCCATTTCCGCCAGGTCAGTACTTTTACATGAGTAAATGTTTTCACTTAACATTTGGAAAAATCATTATGAAAAGTACACTATCATTACTGGTAAATAATTAGTATTCTGTTAGGATGTCATTAGTTAATAGACAATACGAGCAGAATACTAGTTATTATATACATTTAATTATGTGAGTCTACATAAACACTATTACACACCCCTTCATACATATCTGCATTCACATAGTATGTAGTAGTATTACCATAGTATTTTTAAGTAGGTCATGTGTTAAAAATAAAAACATTATTGATATGTAGCAGACACAGCTGCTGCTGATCACAGTTAAACTCTCACATATACAAAGAGTCTAATGAATTCTATAGTTACTCATATTACAGGTAATTTTATGTTATTATACTTGCCCTTGTTAACAACAATCTTCTCTAAACTCTACATAGTGGCCCCTGCATCACAGGTCAGGTAACAGGTAGCAGCCCCAGCATCCCAGGTGTCATGCTCATTAACTGAAGGTGAGGCCATCAATTTCTAAGAATATTGTGTGGCACGTTCTGAGCCACAACAAATGATTTATATGACCTTGGGACAGTTGCAGGTGTGACTGACATCGACAGAGTTGTTATCTCAACAAATATTAGACATCTGATATTGCAGTCACCAATAAATTGTGTTGTTGAGGTGTAAAATCAACATCATTACTTAAGAAATCACAGAAATATCCCATGGTCTGCTGCATGGCAGACTCAATAGGTACCGTTTCAATGGCCTCAAATTAGTCATGCCCAATTGTCAAGCAGCCATTTCATTAATTTGGAGTGCGAGGTCATCATTAAAGGTGTTAGTGAGAATGAAATCAGCAGGCATTGTAACAACAACTATGTGACTGGTAGTTTTTCTGTGCCAATCCATTAATGTTTTCCTCATTTGTTTACAACAGATATCCCATCTCCTGGATAAATATCTGGATTGTTAGATTCACTGGCTTTATCTTTGCTTAATGATCCGGACAGTCAGGGATTAATACATGTCAACGTGCTCGTGCCCATCCTGATCGTGCCCAACCAGCTTGTGCACACCAGGAGCATTTGGCTTCTATAGAGCTATCTGAAGAGCGTTTCTTGGAATTCCAATTATCCCGTCATCAAGAGTTGATGGGGGTTCATCAACAAATGCTATCGGAAATACGCAATATCAAAGACATTTTGCTAATGAATAGTTCAGAATTTAAAATACATAATAGCTCAATGCAATCTATAGCTGGAAGCTTAATCAAACAAAATGTTGTTCCCGACTACCATTGGCCTCTTCTTCCTCAGAGGTACCAGCCATGGATAATCGAATCCGTCTCCTTCAGGACTTATGGAATAAGATCCAGGAGAATCTGAGAGTTGCAACAAATAGACAAAAGATCCAAGCAGACCGTCACATGATCCAGGAATTCAGCCCAGGAGACAGGGTATGGTTTTTCTCAAAAAACATTCGTCTCAAGGTAGCCATGCCCAAGCTGGCACCCAGATTCCTTGTTCCGTATCCTGTGATACAAAAGATAAACCTGGTGGCCTACCGACTGTGTCTTCCTCCCTCAATGAAGATTCCCTCAGTCTTCCATCTTACTTCTTAAAGTGATCTGAAGTCCACCAGGGAGCCTAGAATGGGGGACCCATATATTAACCAGAAAAAAAGGGGCTCCATTGTATACTTGTTTAGTGTCTCTCCATTCAGGATTGTGATTACCTCAGTGCTACCTTCACTTTGTCGGTTCCACCTTACGCTAAGGGTGGGTAAACATTTGAGGTATACTTTAACAGTTTCATAGCAAATATACAACTTGGAGCTTATAACTTAGGCAGGGTGCAGTAAACTTAGAACTTGAAACAACCTAACACAGATTCGAAAAACTAAACCAACATCAGGTAGGGTGGAGAGCATATTATCAATATACACATTTCAATGAGCAGTGTGCTACAGTCTACTCTGAGTCAGGTAAGCAAACCTCTATTCATTAACCGGAATAAAGTATATCAGCGAAACTGCAGGGTCCTAGACTTAGACTCCTATTGAACTCTATATGAACATCGTAAACTATTAAATCTATACTTCTTTAGTGGATAGATGACTATTTAGTATTGCTTACAGTGAGCTCATTATGGCAATGTACACTCATATGTTCTGACATCCTTTAAACAAAGAATTATAGTATGAAATATCACAGTAAAATCAGGCCCTCAGTTTCTCATCTGATAATTTCAGATTACTACTGTGTTAAAACAGACCAGTCTGAACTCAAGCTTGGTAGATGTGTCTAACAAGATGGCTCACCGAGGATCGAAGGACCACTGGGTTTTGGCAGACTACTTCACTTCAGACCTTGTTTGTAGCTCTTTGCTGCTGCTGACCCGCCAGTGTCTTCGAGGTGCGTGGTGGACCACCGGGGTGAGCAGATCTCTGAGGTCTTGATAGATATCCACCTCCCGAGAGCCTGCAGGAACTCGTCGGATTCCTCCATAAATATTAGGGTGTGTTGTTTACCGTTCTTCATGACTAGTAGTCGGAAGGGGAACCCCACCTGTAGCAGATTCCTCTATCTCTGAGAAGCGTGGTCAATGGCTTGAGATCTCATCTTTTGGCAATGGTAGACTTGGCCAAGTCAATAAAGACCTGGAGGGTGGTGTTGTCAAAAACAATATCTCCCCTATCCCTGCAACGGGAAATGAAATTTACCTTTGTGGCATAATGATGAATCCACACTATAACATCCCTTCTCCTATTCAGGTCATCTGTTCTGGGTCCCAGAGTTCTGTATGTGCAGTCTACTTCAAGCTCCCTCTCCTCCAGTGCAGGGTCGATCTCCATGAAGAGCTTTTTCAGGTAGGTGGGAAGGCTCTCCGCCGTCACTGTTTCTGGAATATTGTGGATTCAGAGATTCTGTCTCCTCTCCCTATACCTGTGGTCTTCTTGACCATCTTTTACTTGCCTAATTTCTTCCTGAAGCATCAGAATTTCTTCGTGCATGCTGGCTTGGATTTGAAGGAATTCCTCCAACTTATTTTTCAGCATTGCTGTTCATTCCGTTAGGGAGACAATCTCTGTTTAAAGTTCCTTAACAGTGCAACGGAGGTCAGGTTGGAATGAGTGCTGCATATTCTTGAACAATTCTTCAAGATAGTCCCTGTTATATCGTTTCAATCTTCCCTGCACTGATCCTGGGCCTGAGGTGCACATGGTGCTGCATCTTCCCGATCACCGTATTCAGGATCTAGGGCTGGATGGGCTCCACTGAAAAACCTCTTGTGCAGAGGTTTTTCTTAAATTTCACCGACATGCTGTGCAGCTCTTCGGGGTTCAGTGCTTCGGCTATCCACGAGTTATGTGGGACAGCCATTAGGTTGTATTTGTAGTATTCAGAAGGGTTACTTTAGCACCCTCTGATGACTCCGGAAGTCTCTGTCATATAGTGGCACTTTTGCTGGAAGGTTTTACCATACTATGAAAGCTTGAACAATATACCCGGCTAAAGTGAGAAAGGTTCTTGCCAACATTCACATGAGGCCAGCATGGCAAGTAAGGCCTCAACCCCCAAATTTGGAACACACCAAAAAGTAAAAAAGTGCTGTGGTTTATTCCCCTTTCCACCCCCTCCATTTTCCTCCCCCATTCCCCCTCCCCATCCCTTTCCTTCCCTCTCTTCCCTTTCCTTCGTCCCCCTCCCCCTCACTTTTATACTCCCATCTTTTTCAATGAGAATTTTCATCCAATACACTTGATTTGTTTCATATAGGGATTTATCGGAATTTTTATTATACGATTCACTTATTAACATGTGTTCTTCAGCCTCATTCTATTACTGCAGATTTTAATTATGTCTTTTACATTATATTATACTTAATACAGGGATATCAATTATCTGATTTCCATTAGATTTAATTAAAAAAGAATTTTAAACTATGTATTTTGGTTAAGTTAATAGTAAAAAAAATTCAGTTCATCCAAATTTTCCTTCACATTTTTCGTTTATAAAGGAAATGGTTTCTCTGTTATTATTTAATGTTTAATTATAATAAATGTATTATTTTTGTATATGTGCATTTTACTTAATACGTTTAGTGTAATATGTATTGGTTAGTTATTATTTTATTTTTTATGTATTAGTAATTATTTACTGCAGTTATTGTCACTAATCATTTATATAGTGGTGGCCGACCTGAGTCTAAGTCGACTAGATCCGCGGCTAGGTGCGGGTTTTTGTGTTTTTCGCCCGGAGTGAACTGCGTTATTTTCGCGCTCGTGATATTAGCATTTTATTCTCGCTGTCTGCAATACTGCAATGCCGTGTAAAAACTCAGGGGGGCATTTGCGAGCTGTTGTCTTGGAAGTCTAATACCTTCGCGGTTCAACCTACGTCAGTACACAGACTGTGTGTGCGTGCGCAGTAATTGTAAATTTGCATAATTAAAGTATACATGCATTTGCAGTGCTGTTCTGCAGTACAGTATGTCTCATTTGAAAATTGTTGAAACGCACAGGCGTGTACTGTACTGTAACAGTGTCACATTTCGGCATATACAGCGCTCTCCTCTCGCTCAGGATAATTAACTGCACTGCAGGGAATTTCAACTTCTTATCTTCTCTACAATGCAGTACATCTCACCCACACCATTCCTTTGAACGTGTGCCTGGTTTCTGGTTTCAATCACATTCCTGCTTGACAGCAGGTGATTACTACGCATGCGCCTGTTACTTCGCCTACCACTGCTTGCTTGCTTGAGTGAATGACCAAAAAAAAAAAATTGTAATTTTTTTTTTTTCACAATCTGTGCTGTAGCTTTTGACTGTGACCCTGTGCATTTGACTGCACATGGTTGATTTGTGTGCTTTTTACGTACTGTATTTGGGGGTGTATTATTATGATGTACTGCCTTATGAAATTAAAGTATGTCTTTAGCTTTGAACTTCATGCAGCTGTACCCTGTAGCCCCCTCCCCCACGAACGCTAGCTCAAGGATTTGAAATTCCACGGAGTCGTTAATTTTCTGAATCTTGCCATTGTAATCTTAATCCGTCCATAGCCAAGCTACAAAGCCTCACTGCGCCTGCGTGTAATCCTTTTTGAGATGGGAGCTAGCTGCTTACTGCACATGAGTCACCCAAACCCCCCCTCTCCACAGAGTCATTAATTTTCTGAAGTTAGTTAGTCATTGTGTTTTTAATCCGTCCCTAGCCGAGCGTCAATCGCCTTACTGCGCCTGCGTGTACTCTAATCCTCTTTGAGATGGGAGCTTGCTGCTTACTGCGCATGAGTCACCCAACCCCCCTCCACAGAGTCGTTAATTTTCTGAATATTGCCATTGTGTTCTGAATCCGTCCATAGCCGAGCTACAAAGCCTCACTGCGCCTGCGTGTAATTCTCTTTGAGATTGGAATTTTGAGGCTTTGTTTATGGCAACGCTTTGGAAAATCCCTTCTCGAATTTGATTTGCACAGAGCATCACCTCTCTATTCGCCTGTGTGTAATCCTCTTTCGAATGGGAGCTAGTTGATTCCTGCTCATGCGCCTGTAACTTCACCCACCACTGCTTGCTTGAGTGCCCCCCAATTTTTTTTTTAATTATGATTTTTAACTGTTATTTTATCCACAAGCCTGCAAAAACAATCTTGATATTACGATATTCAATCAGTGCGTTTGCCTGCACATGGTTGATTTGGAGACAAAAAAACAGCGCACAACGCAAATAGTGAAGTATGAAAGTAAAAAGTGTATATTAAAATAGGGGATAAATATTCTGCGTACATCAAGGTATTAGGACATAAACATTGAGTGTGTTAAACACACAAGTTACCACTCGGCGGCCGCTCAAACAGGAGTCAGGAGTATGTTTCCCTTGGCAGGCGGTTGGGACAGCAGCTGCGATGCTTTTCCTTCCTAGGAACACCTCTGCATTCGGTCACCGTCTCTGTGGGAAATTCCCCTCTGGTCAGCTGGGCTCCAGACGGATCGAGCAATCTGCAGCCTGCAGACGCACTGGGAGGGTCCCCGGATTGGTCAGTGAGGACCTGAGTGGTTCGCAGAGCTCTCCGTTTAGTGCAGCCACAAGCAGGGGTGAACTGGCTGCGAAGTGACATCACAGTGGCGATTTCAAAAGTACACAGCAAAAGCGGAAAAAAGTCTCTAAAGTGCCCAAATTGCGCACATAGGATAGAGTAGCAATAAAACACTTGGACCAATTACATCCTACATGTTTCGTAGTCACAACTACTTCATCAGGGAATAAATTTAGCATTTCCCAGAGGTACTATATACCTCACAAACACATCCCATTGGTTAGTCAATTGAAAAAATAGCCAATCTGTCACCTGGGTACTGTGCTAGTCAGAGGACTTGGGAAATGCAGACACCAGTTAAACAACACCTTTATTTAATAATGAAACTTAAAATACATCCTAGCATATAAAACATCATAAATAAATTAAAAAGAATTCTGTAATAAAAGAAACACATGATTAGTATATTAAAACATTGACAAAACTTTATCAGCAAAACGGAATATTTGAAAGATTTTAAAGCAATGTTAGACAATGCAGTTTCTTTGTCTATTATTACTGCAACAGAGTTTGCTTTCCTATTCTCTGAATTTCCCAGGATCCCGATATTCTATCATCTGCCTAAGATGCATAAGGCCCTAGTGTATCCACCTGGGCGCCCAATAGTATCGGGTATCCAATTGATGACAGCTAACTTAAGTCAATATGTAGATTTTTTTCTCCAGCCATACGTGGGAAAATTAACATCTTATTTGAAAGACTCGACTGCAGTTCTAAATTTGTTTAATGGGTTCAAATGGAAAAGCTCCTATTTATGGATTACGTGTGACATTAAAGCCCTCTACACGCACATACCCCATCAAAAGAGGATGGATGCTGTGAGTTCCTTTTTGGAAGCAGATCTCCAGTTGCACCCATTGAATAGGGAATTCATCCTCCAGTCAATAGGCTTCATATTGAAGCATAACTATTTCTTGTTTTTATCCAACTTCTACCTGCAGGTTTGCGGAACTGCCATGGGGACAAGATTTGCCCCCAGTTTCGCAAACCTGTGCGTGGGAGAGTGGGAGTCACATGTCATCGCACCAAACAAACCCTACAACAGGAATGTCGTAGTATGGAGACGCTATATAGATGACATCCTGTGTGTGTGGGATGGCGACCATGAGTCAGCTAATGCATTTATAGCCTATCTTAATGTAAACGACTATAATCTTGTGTTCACACATAAGGTTAATGCAGCTCAGGTAGACTTCCTGGATCTGAGACTCACGGCCCTAGCGGATGGAACTGTAGAGACAGAGACCTTCTTTAAGGAGGTTGATACCAACAATCTGTTGATGGCAAATAGTAATCATAAAACACATGGAAAAATAATATACCAGGAGGACAATTTGTTAGACTCAGACGTAACTGCAGCAATATAGATGTATTTAATGTTCAGGCTAATAAACTATTTCATAGGTTTAGAGAGAGAGGATACCCTAGGGAACTGCTTGAGAAAGAGATTGAGAGGGTACGCAGTATGGATCGTAGCGGCATGCTAATTCAAAGTGGATCCAGAGATAGGAGAAATAAAGAACAGACAACAAACAGCGATATTCTTAATGTGGCTTTTATTACGGATTTTAACTCTGTGCATAGGGATATAGAAAAAGTCTTTACAAAACATTGGGGCATCTTGTGCAATGATCCAATTCTGGGGTCACATTTGAGCACGAAACCACGATTTATCTATAGGAGAGCAAAAAACTTAAAGAATGTGCTAGCACCGAGTGATATATATCAAACTGCGGATTCATCCTTTCAAAGGAGCTGGTTAGGCTATAAACCTAAGGGTAATCATATTTGTGAAAAGTGCTCCATTTGCAAATACTTACACCCAGATAGGAACAGTTTTGCTTCTAAGATTAGTAATGAAATTTTTCCCATTGATGATTTTATTTTATGTACATCATCATATATTGTATACCTGTTGGAATGTGCGTGCGGATATCAATATGTCGGTAGGACTAAGCGCAGCCTTAAAGTTAGATTACAAGAACATGTAAGAAATATTAGGAATGGCTTTGATAAGCATAGTGTGTCTAGGCACTTCCTTACTCACCATAATAAAGATCCCTCAAGTTTGACCTTTAAGGGGATTCAACAGATTCCTATCAATAGGAGAGGTGGAAATAGGGTTAAAATATTATCTTCAAAAGAAACGTACTGGATACATAAATTAGATACCTTGTCCCCTAAAGGGTTAAATGAAGATGTTGACATCTGGGCACTTTATTAATTACTATAGTCCTTTTATTCTAGTACGTGGATCTCCTTTCTTTTTTACTTATGCTGATAAAGTTTTGTCAATTTTTTAATATGTATACACACGGATGAATCTGATTGATTGACCCCCCAGGCGCTCAGAAATAGACACAGTCCTGCTGGTACTGTAGATGGAATGAAAAAGTCAGATAATAATATTGGGACCTAGGCTATGGACAACCGCAAAAAGGTAAGTATAATGAAATGTATTTTCCCACAACCGGCTCGCCGTGAGCACCATAGGGTTGGGACAAAGAGGACTCACATGATAATTGTTGGGGTTGTGTACACCAAGCCTGTCAGGTCCTCCAGCGATGTGAATGCTCCTGCTGGTAAATCCCTCCTGAAGTAAAGATGCGGTGCCTCGGCCTCAAGAGCTGTTGTCTTCACCGCCAACCCTACATCCGCAATAGCGGTGGGTGGTCACCTGACCGGCGGCAGCAACGAGACTTCCAAATGAAGTCACGGGAACCAGCAGACCAGCAGCGACTTGGCGTGCAAGCGATGAAGAACAGCACTGTAAATATCCTTTCGGTGGGAGAAAAAACGCCGCACAGCCGAAAATGAAGCAGTGAAGGGTGAATTTGTAGTAATAAAAGAAGCTTTATTTGCACAAGATGAAAGCGGATCCTCTGACACATTTCAGCTTGTCAGGCCTTTGTCAAAGAGTGACAGGCTGAAACGCGTCAGAGGATCCGCTTGCACCTTGTGCAAATAAAGCTTCTTTTATTACTACACATTCAGCCTTCACTGCTTCATTTTCGGCTGTGCGGCGTTTTTTCTCCCACCGAGAGGATATTTACAACTTTTTAATATACTAATCATGTGTTTCTTTTATTACAGAATTCTTTTTAATTTATTTATGATGTTTTTATATGCTAAGATGTATTTTAAGTTTCATTGTTAAATGAAGGTGTTGTTTAACTGGTGTCTGCATTTCCCAAGTCTCTCTGACTAGCACACTACCCAGGTGACTGATTGGCTATTTTTTCAATTGACTAACCAATGGGATGTGTTTGTGAGGTATATAGTACCTCTGGGAAATGCTAAATTTATTCCCTGATGAAGTAGTTGTGACTACGAAACATGTAGGATGTAATTGGTCCAAGTGTTTTATTGCTACTCTATCCTATGTGCGCAATTTGGGCACTTTAGAGACTTTTTTCCGCTTTTGCTGTGTACTTTTGAAATCGCCACTGTGATGTCACTTCGCAGCCAGTTCACCCCTGCTTGTGGCTGCACTAAACGGAGAGCTCTGCGAACCACCCAGGTCCTCACTGATCAATCCGGGGACCCTCCCAGTGCGTCTGCAGGCTGCAGATTGCTCGATCCGTCTGGAGCCCAACTGACCAGAGGGGAGTTTCCCACAGAGACGGTGACCGAATGCAGAGGTGTTCCTAGGAAGGAAAAGCATCGCAGCTGCTGTCCCAGCCGCCTGCCAAGGGAAACATACTCCTGACTCCTGTTTGAGTGGCCGCCGAGTGGTAACTTGTGTGTTTAACACACTCAATGTTTATGTCCTAATACCTTGATGTACGCAGAATATGTATCCCCTATTTTAATATACACTTGTTACTTTCATACTTCACTATTTGCGTTGTGCGCTGTTTTTTTGTCTCCATATCTTCAGTGTTTGGGGGGTGCCGAGCCACCCCCTGTTTAATAGCAGCAGACGCTTTCTGCATCACAATACACGGTTATGTAAAAAAAAAAATCTTTTTTCACACTGGTTTTTTTTGTGGTTTTACCAGTTGAGTAAAAATTAGAAGGGTATATGTTAATACACATTGTATCACTGATTATATTAGAGGTTTATTAGTTGCGCACGATATATTTTGTTTAACATGGTTGATTTGTGTGCTTTTTATGTACTGTATTTGGGGGTGTAGGGATCAAATTACAGTATTATGATGAACTGCCTTTTGAAATTACTGTACTCTATGTAATTTCTTTGAACTGCTGCACAACTAATCCTTCATCCCTCCCCCACGCACACACAAACTCTTATCAACAGACACCTCCACAGAGTCATTAATTTTCTGAAGTTAGTTAGTCATTGTATTTTTAATCCGTCCATAGCCATGCTACAAAGCCTCAGTGCACCTGCGTGTAATCTTCTTTGAGATGGGAGCTAGCTGATTACTGTACATGACTCACCCCACCCCCCCCCCCCCAACCCTTTGAGGCCTTGTTTACGGTAACGCTTTGGAAAATCCCTTCTCGATTTTGAAATGCAAATCTGATTTGCACAGCATTGTGAGAATTGAGAGTTAAAAAACCCATTAACTGATTCATGTTGTTTTGTCATTCATTCTAATTCATTGGTGTACTGTAGGGGGGGGGGGTTGTTGTCAATGATTATGATTAGCAGGAATGTGAATAAATATTTATTTTATTTTATCAGGAACCAAAAAATACAAATATAAAAGTAACCATGAATAATACATAATGCAGTCTTTATTAAGTTCTTCTGGCAGATTAAAATTGGATAAACATTTAGAAAATATTTGTAAAACATGGAGAAACATGAATAATGCACATTTATAAGAATATTATTTAATAATATATACTGTAATGTATATAATGTAATGTATGTATGTATGTATGTATATAATATAATGTAATGTATGCAGATGAGCATACAGCTATATTTGCATATATATATATATATATATATATATATATATATATATATATATATAGTAATATTATTTTTTCCGTCTTTATCTTGTTCCTCATTCTATGTACAGTACAGTAGTTCATTGAGAGAGGAGAGGTTTTGTGTACATCATTACTGCTGTTTATATACTGTACATTTGACTGTACAAACAGATTAGATTGGACACAACACCCCACCTCCCCCAGGCCACCCTTTTTTCCTGAAATTACAAGAAAACAAAAAATTAGTGCAGTTATGTGCATACTGTATTATGGCATTGTGTGATGTGTAGTACTACTGTACATGGCTGGTGCTGCTTTCTCTGGAAAGAAAAAAATTGAGCAGTTAGTAGGCAGTTACTGTAGTACTGTCAAACTAGTCTATACCGGGACTACTGTATACTCTGACTACTGTTAAATACTATGTACTGTAACCTGATGGCTGGTGTGGCTCTCTCTGTAAATAAAAAACTGTAACTACTTTAATTTACTATTAGGAATGAAAAAATATGTGCCATACTTACCTGTATCATACTGTACTTACAATACTACAGTACAGTACTACTTTCCTGATGCTTGTCCATTACGCGTGATCACAATGGGCAACACAGTTGCAATATGGTCTATATATTTATTGCAGCGTTCCACGGTGAGTACATCGTTCCAAAAACTCATTATGCCTTTCAACAACTCGTCCTTTTTGGATGGTTTCACCACTTTCCGGATATGTTCCTTCAGCTGATGCCAGACCATTTCGATCGGATTGAAGTCTGGCGATCTGTCATTGGAAAAAAAAGGACACAGTAAAAACAGTGGGGAAAAAATGAGACACGGTTACCGCACTTACTCCGCTGGCGTCTTCACCCAGTAAATACCACGCTCAAGGATATGCGCTGTTGACGTGGTGTGCTTCGAATCGTTGTCCTGGTAGAAGCGGTGACCATCCGGGAACTCGCGTGTGATGTATTGCACTCTCAGGGACAGTGTTGTCTTGGAAGAAAGCTTTATTCATGATTCCTATAGCAAGAAAAGAAAAGTGCTTAAAAAACTGCACAATAGTAAAGTACAGTGCATACAGTAAGGCTACACTAGCCAAATGCCCAATGCAAAAGGCTACATTAAATTTGATATATTTTACCTTCAAAGATGACAATGCATCCTGGTCCACGCCTAGAGATGGCACCCCACACATGCAGCTTCACGGGGTGTTTTGGCCACGGCTTCAAAGATATGTGGCCTTTTTTGTGGAATGCAAAGGTTACAAATCTCACAAGCGACACAGTAGACTCGTCAGTGAAGATGCAATCCTGGAAAGTTTCTCCACTGTCGATCCATGCCTGGGCCTGGACCACTCTTTTTATATTGTTTACGTCCCGTATCATGGGTTACGCTCTGTTATGACAAGGAATAAATAATTTTAGCAGTACAGTACAGTTTCCTAAACAACACTTTTACCTCCTGTACTGTCCACTACTAACCTCACACGTCCATATTTCCATCCAATGCTACGTCTCATCTTCTTTATGCTGGTCTCAGATACAGTGAGATTGTGATTTTCCTGCAGAGTGTTTTCGACCCTTAATGCACTCTTCTCATCATTCTCCTCATTTATTTTGTTCACCAGAAGAGTTGTCTCCCTACAATGTAAAGAAAATATATTGTTCTATTAATATGCAGCAATATAAAAAATATTTATACTGTTGTAATATAAATATAAATATACAAAATATATATACTGTTGTAATATAAATATAAATATACAATATATATATATATATATACTGTTGTAATATAAATATAAAAAATATATATACTCTTGTAATATAAATATAAATATACAAAATATATACACTGTTGTAATATAAATATACAATATATATACACTGGCGACACACTTTATTCGAGCTTGGCTAGTGCCACGAATTCGGGTATACCCGGGTGTATTGAGGTTTGTGACTGTTTTCTGCCCGAGTACATTGAGTTATTTTCCAGGCAGGGATTGAAGCATTTTATTCCCGCTGGCTGCAATACTGCACAGTATATATATATAAACTGCATTACAATTCATGAATTTATGCCGTCTGGTAGACACGCGAAGCATTGCAGCCTATTAAATCCTAATCATTATCATTTAACAGATCAGCCGCCCATCAGCCAGGCATGAACCCAGGCTGGGAAGGCAAATGCAACGGGGCTTGTCAGAGGTTAGGAGTGGCGCATTCCAGGTATCTGCCAGGTACATACCGGGTATTTGCTCGAATAAAGTGTGTCGGTGCAGTATACTGTTGTAATATAAATATAAATATACAATATTAATAATTATATATATATATATACTGTTGTAATATAAATATAAAAAATAAATACTGTTGTAATATAAATATAAATATATAAAATATATATACTGTTGTAATATAAATATAAATATACAATATATATATATACTGTTGTAATATAAATATACAAAATATATATACTGTTGTAATATAAATATAAATATACAAAATATATACTGTTGTAATATAAATATAAATATAAAAAATATATATACTGTTGTAATAAAAATCTAGAGAATTTTTTTTAAGTTGTATAAATATACTGTAAGGATGTGGTAGGAACCTCATATGTGTGTTCAGTGTGTGTTCAGTTGGTGTTTGATTCTGTTCAGTGAGAGGCATGTGGAGTGTCTGCAACAGTGTTGCAGTGTGCCAGAGCAGAGTGAGACAGGCAGTGGCTGATGCAATAGCTGAGCTGTGTGTCTGTGCAGATTAAGTCAGAGAGGCACCATGGAGAAACTACAACTCCCATGAGCTCCTGGGCAGTCACCTGATGTGAAGAACCAATGAGAGGCCAGGATTCTCAGGCAGGGAGAAAGAGATCCAATTCGCGGGCTTAGGAACGGCAGTTGGAGCTGGGAGCAGGAAGGGGGAGGAAGGGTGTAGGGAGCAAGTGGCTCCTACACCAGAAAAGGTATCCCCAGATCCCAGGCAGGCCCCAATCCCCACCAGGGTAGGGGGTAAGTACTGAGGGACAGCCCCTAGGTTAGGGACCCTGCCCATAGGTGTGAGTGTGCAGTCTTGTCAGTGTCACGGCTGGCAGTGCTGTGAGTGCTGACAAGTAGGCACAGTGTGTGTGTGCAGCACGGTTGAGGCAGGTACCCGGTTGAGTGCAGTGGGTTGCTGCAGGTACGGTGTGAGTGCAGTGGGTTGCTGCAGGTACGGTGTGAGTGCAGTGGGTTGCTGCAGGTACTGGTTGAGTGCAGTGGGTTGCTTCAGGTACCGGTTGAGTGCAGTGCGGTTGCTGCAGGCAGTGCGGTTGAGTGCAGTGCGGTTGCTGCAGGTACTGTGTGAGTGCAGTGTGTTTACTGCAGGTGTTAGGCTGAGTTAGTGTCAGGAATCGGCGTTCTCCACGCTCCTCACACAGAGCACTCCCTCCCCGCAGGGAGCCCCTGGACACACAAAACAATCCTGCCTTACCGGCCTCCACGGCTCCCCGCTCCTGCCGCCATCGTGGGATCACTCCCCTCGGTGATTCCTCTGTACAGCGCCGTGCGCGCCCACGCCCTCCTGCACTCACACCTGCACCATCCACTGGCTTGGTTCACGCGCGTACACGAGTTACGGAGCACGCTCAGTCTGCACACTCTTCTTCCCGTCCCCCGGACCTCAGGATCCGCCCCCGCACACTGCACGAGAATACTCAGGTTACCAACAAGACTCACCTGGCCTGTTATGCCTGCACCAATCTGCAGTGTCTCCCTGTAGCTCTTCCTGTCCCGCCTCCGTTCCTAATTGGATCTTCCTGCTTTATCTTGCTCCTCTCTGCTCTCAGTCTTTGCTCGACATAGTCTCTGTATGGAAGTACTTCTGGATTCTCTCAGTGTTTTCACAGGTTCTGACGCGGCTTGTATGACTACTGCTGCGGCCAAGTTTATTCGAGCATTTGCCCGTTCTTGGCCGCAGCAGTAGCCTGGCGCGCGCCCGAGGGTGACGGGCGCGCGCCGAAGCAGCGGAAGAGCGCCCTCCGATCGGGGCGCTCTCCCTACCGCTGCCGGGTCCGCCGGGTCCCCCGGAATCCCCTGCCGCCGTCCCGCGATCGCGGGACACCAGGGCTCCCTCGGGGAGCCCTGGACGCGCGTGCAGGGGGCGCAGGCCGAGGGGCGGCCACTAGCAAGCCGGGAAATCTCCCGGCTTGCGGATCTGGCCGATGCGCAATAAAGCGTGTCGGTAGTGTACCCCCTCTGGCTCTCGATCTCGGCACTCCTTGGACAACGCTCACTCTGGTAACCCCTTGAACACGGCTTGGACTACGACCTATCTCCACTCTCCACTCCCTGACCTCAGCAAGGCATTCATCACTCTATCTCTACAACCGGTACCGGCAAGTATTGTCTACCTTACTACACCTGGCCTAGCAACGCTTCATACCACACTCCGGACACGCTCCCTTTGCTGCGGGTGCGTGTATTACCACTTCCCCCTTCAGCTCATGGGATGGGTCTGGTTTGCGGGCAGCACCGGCGTAACAGTTAGTGAGAGGGGATCCGGGAGGTGAAGGGATAGGTAGTGTGGGTGCAGGGGGTCAGTGACCCACCTGATAGGACAGGCTACCCCGTAGGCCCCTAGGAGTGTTCCCTCAAGTCACCAAAGGTTGCGGTGCTGCAGAGACGGCCATAGTGGTAGCGAGCATCACCCTTACTGCGTAGACAGCTAGGGACAAAGGGACGAGCGTGAGGAGCAGGCTTGCTGGCGAGTCGTCTGGGACCAGAAGGCTGGACATTGAGACCCAGGAGGCAGACCGCTAATTCATCTGACCCTTTGCGAAGAGGTACCGGTCACCGCCGTGACCGGAAGGTACTATAACAACAAGTGCACCAACACCGGTCAACAGGCGCTGATCCCGCCGCAGGCTAAACTCTTTAGGAACACTGAGCGAGTGGTTAAAGAACTGAGCCTATACATTATACTATATATAGACACGGTGTGTGGGGCACGCGGTGAGGGGACGGAGACGTTGCTCCTGATGAGTGGGCAGCCACTAAGTTTATACCGTTAGAGTATATGTACATGTTATGTGTTATTACCAAGGTTAATATTATAAAGTAATAAGGTACTATTGCGTTACAATAAAATCAGTTGCATTCATATGTGTGTTGTTGTATTTCTTGCCCAGGGTAATCTCACATCACGGGGATCCTGGGTAAGTGGAGGCGCTGCGCTAATTAAGTGTTTAAGTGTTACCCCAGGCTCCCAGCTAGCGGAGGCTCAGATCTCCTGGAGCCACAGGTTGTATACAGTGACCAGTAGTCTTTTTGGGGAGCATCAGAAAAAAGGCTACATTTGGAGGTGCTGCTAAGAGATATCAGACCTGGGGTGCCCTGTAATTTTTTTTCTAAATTGTGCTATTTTTGTTCCGCCATGTCTGTTACGCCCTCAAGGCGGGAGAGCCCATGTGTTGATTGCCCGCCCGTGCGGGAAAATGTTGCAGAAATCCGTCCGGGACTGGCGGGAAAACCAGAGCCCCGCCCCCACACTGTGAGTGACGTAGAGCTGAACCCGGACCATCCCTTAATGAAATATGCCTCATTTCCGCTTTACCCCAAGTGGAGATTGTATGAAGAACTGCAGTCGGCCAATTCTGTTCTTCATAATAAAACCAATAGAACCGTAAGGTGCAGTCAAGCACACCCTCAAGGGTTTGGAGCCTGGCTATCAGAAACTAGGAAGCTACCCTTTCTTTTGTGTCCGTGTATACGAAATCTATTGAGACTGCCTGCTAGTATGATCTATGACCCCAACCTGCTGCTACTAGACTACAAGGAGGTGTTCATAGAAGGGATAAGGTGTATGCACAACACTTGCATTACTTGTGACTTTCCAGGTGGTGAATTGATTTGGGTACCCGAATGTATCTGCTGCGGAGTACAGTTTCCAGAGCCAGTGTTGCTAGAGGCTCCGGAACCCGCCAAGGAAGAAGCGGCCGACTTCAAGACTGGATCAGTCAATGCAGGTAATCAAGCTACCTACCTCACAGAAGCTGCGGAGGGCACGGGTACTCTAACCGTGGTTCCAGAGTCAGTTCTAGAGCCGGAACCCGAAGAGACAGATGTGATTGGCCTCCACACATGGAAGGGGGGTACCCTCTGTTCTGACTTTCACCCCCAGCTGTATAGAGTCCTACGGCCTCCAACGGCAAGATTGCCACTGGTAGTATGCCCAAGTGCGTTGGAAGACTGTATAAGGAGTGGTGGCTGGAAGGACGAGCCACCTATGTCACCAGTGGTGCTCACGACGACAGTGGTAGATTGGGAAGAATGCCTGCACTGCTGCCTGAGCGAATGTGATTGCCCCGTCGGTGAGTTGACCCAAGGGCTCGAGTGTCACAATTGTGAAGCGCAGTTCCTGAAGCTCAGGCTGCCACAGCCTACAGAACTGTCAGAGGGGGAGGCGATAGTTTGGTGGTAGAGACTGTAACACCTGATCTTGAGTTCCAAAAGACTCACAGGAGTCAAGGTGGGATACCCTCACCCAATCAGTTAGGGGCACTCCACTATAAGACTCAGCTAGCCTCGGGTATCCATGGGATGATGTTGGGAACCAATGGGAAAATGCCATTTAATATAGAGTGATAAATAAGATGTACTATGTTAAGTTATTTTTGGTTAATAACATTCTGTGTATAGTTATGTAGGTGTAGCCCAAGTGGAGACGTTGGATTCTGCAAGGGGGAGAACGTAAGGACGTGGTAGGAACCTCATATTAATGTTCAGTTGGTGTTTGATTCTGTTCAGTGAGAGGCATGTGGAGTGTCTGCAACATTGTTGCAGGGTGCGAGAGCAGAGTGAGACAGGCAGTGGCTGATGCAATAGCTGAGCTGTGTGTCTGTGCAGATTAAGTCAGAGAGGCACCATGGAGAAACTACAACTCCCATGAGCTCCTGGGCAGTCACCTGATGTGAAGAACCAATGAGAGGCCAGGATTCTCAGGCAGGGAGAAAGAGATCCAATTCGCGGGCTTAGGAACGGCAGTTGGAGCTGGGAGCAGGAAGGGGGAGGAAGGGTGTAGGGAGCAAGTGGCTCCTACACCAGATAAAGTATCCCCAGATCCCAGGCAGGCCCCAATCCCCACCAGGGTAGGGGGTAAGTACTGAGGGACGGCCCCTAGGTTAGGGACCCTGCCCTTAGGTGTGAGTGTGCAGTCTTGTCAGTGTCACGGCTGGCAGTGCTGTGAGTGCTGACAAGTAGGCAGAGTGTGTGTGTGCAGCACGGTTGAGGCAGGTACCCGGTTGAGTGCAGTGGGTTGCTGCAGGTACGGTGTGAGTGCAGTGGGTTGCTGCAGGTACTGGTTGAGTGCAGTGGGTTGCTGCAGGTACCGGTTGAGTGCAGTGGGTTGCTGTAGGTACCGGTTGAGTGCAGTGCGGTACCTGCAGCCAGTGCGGTTGAGTGCAGTGCGGTTGCTGCAGGTACTGTGTGAGTGCAGTGTGTTTACTGCAGGTGTTAGGCTGAGTTAGTGAGAGGGGATCCGGGAGGTGAAGGGATAGGTAGTGTGGGTGCAGGGGGTCAGTGACCCACCTGCATAAGACAGGCAGCCCCTAGGAGTGTTCCCTCAAGTCACCAAAGGTTGCGGTGCTGCAGGGACGGCCATAGTGGTAGCGAGCATCACCCTTACTGCGTAGACAGCTAGGGACAAAGGGACGAGCTTGCGGAGCAGGCTTGCTGGCGAGTCATCTGGGACCAGAAGGCTGGACATTGAGACCCAGGAGGCAGACCGGTAATTCATCTGACCCTTTGCGAAGAGGTACCGGTCACCGCCGTGACCGGAAGGTACTATAACAACAAGTGCACCAACACCGGTCAACAGGCGCTGATCCCGCCGCAGGCTAAACTCTTTAGGAACACTGAGCGAGTGGTTAAAGAACTGAGCCTAAACAATATACTATACATGGACACGGTGTGTGGGGCACGTGGTGAGGGGACGGAGATGTTGCTCCTGATGAGTGGGCAGCCACTAAGGTTATACCGTTAGAGTATATGTACATGTTATGTGTTATTACCAAGGTTAATATTATAAAGTAATAAGGTACTGTTGCGTTACAGTAAAATCAGTTGCATTCAAATGTGTGTTGTTGTATTTCTTGCCCAGGGCAATCTCACATCACGGGGATCCTGGGTAAGTGGAGGCGCTGTGCTAATTAAATGTTTAAGTGTTACCCCAGGCTCCCAGCTAGCGGAGGCTCAGATCTCCTGGAGCCACAGGTTGTATACAGTCACCAATAGTCTCTTTGGGGTGCATCAGAAAAAGGGCTACAATACTTACGCGTTAGTTACACTTGGTGCCCTTTTGCGTTCTCTGTTTTTTCCATGTTCATGATAGCTCATGGTGGTTGCTGGCACAACGAGGCCAGAAGTTGCTAACCAGCGTTGGATAGCAGCAATTCGGTGTCCGCTCGTAAACATCTCCTTGATTCGCATACAAACGAATAGAAACCCTCTATAAGCGCTAACCTACACTAAAAGAATTGTGTAAAATTAAGTGAATAATAATAATAATAATTATCAACCATATAGTGAAAAGTGGTAGAAAAGCAGCCCAGGGGAACAACAAATGACAGATCATTCCAAATCTGATAAAACAATATACAAACACAAAATAAGTGTCCCCGGCGCTAACGTGATCATTACAAGATACCGTGATCCGACAAAGACAGTCTGTGATGCAGGGGTTCTTCAGGATGGGTTGATGGACTGGTGGTAAAAGTTCCAGATGGGAAGGGTGTCCTTAATGTGAAGTCCTCACTGGTTCTGAAATAACAGAAACAAAGGGCACACCAATTGCGCAGTAACGTAACAGCAACACGTCCCTGTCTAGAACTACAAAGCCCTACTTACAGAATAAAAACTTGCAAATCCAGGGGAGAGAATCTGTACACACTTCCCGACTACACACGACTTCCCACGGACCCCTCGTGGTCTGGCTTGCGGAACCTTCCCTCAATTGGCGATGATGCTCGTGGATGTTAACGATGCAGCACCCCCATGGGTAAGGAAATGTAAGGGGGTGAGTTGCAAAACTCACGGATGCCGTCCGCAACTTGATAGTACCCCAGCCCGCAACGGAGAGACTCACTGAACGCGACACCCGCTACCAGCAAGTCGGGGGACGTCAGCGATACAGGAAGCTCTCCTGGCGTCAGGAACTACGGATGCCGGATCAGCTCAAATCACTAAGCTCCTCCTCCCTACGCGTTTCATGACTCTACGTCACTTCCTCAGGGGGTATCGGAGCTTAGTTACTAAGGCATTTAAATACAGGCCCAAGTGGAAAGGCCTTCCTACAAAGGGGAGGTACCTATGATTGAATGGCAGCTAATGTTGCATACATAAGTCAGCGATCTAATAACAGAAGGCTGATGGGGTCAATTATGTATCAATAGGTAAACTAAACCAAACAGGCTAAATACCAAATAAAATACATTAAAAATGATAAAAAATTGATAATAAAAAATGTCAAATATATACTGGAAATAAACATATCAGACAATTTATACATATGCAATAAACTTTCAAGAATCTTACAAAAAGGCTGCTAGATCGAATTCAATGTTAAGACCCATGGGGGACAAAGTTTTTAACACATAAATCCAGTAGCTTTCGCGTTTGGAAACTGTGTTTAACCTGTTGCATTGGATGTAAAAAAGTAGAAAGAGTTAAACATTCAAATCCAATATCACAGGGGCAAGTTTTGATATTAGTACCTTTATTAATTGTAGGACCAATTTCTGTGTGTATCTATTAGAATGTCTGTGCGGGCTACAATATGTAGGCCGCACTGGGAGGCCCCTCAAGCGACGGTTCGCCGGACATGTTTATAACATTAAGAGGGGCCTCGAGACTCACAGTGTCTCTAATCATTTTAATCTACATCATGGTCAAAATCCTGAAGGTTTGTTATGCATGGGAATTGATAATCCTAAGAGCTGTTGGCGTGGAGGGCACAGGTTAAACACAGTCTGTTTGGTTCAGTTTACCTATTGATACATAATTAACCCCATCAGCCTTCTGTTATTAGATCGCTGACTTATGTATGCAACATTAGCTGCCATTCAATCATAAGTACCTCCCCTTTGTAGGAAGGCCTTTCCACTTGGGCCTGTATTTAAATGCCTTAGTAACTAAGCTCTGATACCCCCTGAGGAAGTGACGTAGAGTCATGAAACGCGTAGGGAGGAGGAGCTTAGTGATTTGAGCTGATCCAGCATCCGTAGTTCCTGACGCCAGGAGAGCTTCCTGTATCGCTGACGTCACCCGACTTGCCGGTAGCGGGTGTCACGTTCAGTGAGTCTCTCCATTGCGGGCTGGGGTACTATCAAGTTGCGGACGGCATCCGTGAGTTTTGCAACTCACCCCCTTACATTTCCTTACCCATGGGGGTGCTGCATTGTTAACATCCACGAGCATCATCGCCAATTGAGGGAAGGTTCCGCAAGCCAGACCACGTGGAGTCCGTGGGAAGTCGTGTGTAGTCGGGAAGTGTGTACAGATTCTCTCCCCTGTATTTGCAAGTTTTTATTCTGTAAGTAGGGCTCTGTAGTTCTAGACAGGGACGAGTTGCTGTTACGTTACTGCGCAATTGGTGTGCCCTTTGTTTCTGTTATTTCAGAACCAGTGAGGACTTCACATTAAGGACACCCTTCCCATCTGGAACTTTTACCAACCAGTCCATCAACCCATCCAGAAGAAGCCCTGCATCACAGACTGTCTTTGTCGGATCACGGTATCTTGGACTGATCACATTAGCCCAGGGACACTTATTTTGTGTTTGTATTTCCTTGATTCGCATGCTAAGATCCTTGGAAATCTTTTTAACAGGCATTGCTGCGAGTAGAAAGAAATACAAACACAAGAATGTATATTCGATGTTTAGTCGATGTGTATTCAATGTGCAGTGAATCCACAAAATGGATGGTGTATTTATACGGTAATGACCCACATTAGACACCTGTACCTCGCTGCCATGCATAAAAGGTTACACACTTTGCATAGCCCACCACTCGATGATCTTTATCTGAACTTGCCTTTGTCCAGATACTGCATTGTGCCATCTGCTTCCATGGATCAACCCCGATTCTACGGACACAGGAACACACTCGCCTCTGCCATGCCTATCATGCAGAAAAAGCGAAAGGCGGTTGCTGTTTCCACAACAAGGCAAAAGCAGCAGGCTAAGGCCAATAAAGAAAACCTTCTGCTGACCCCAAAGGCTAAGGGTTTTCATAGACGTCAGCCTTATTATGTCAAGAAGAAATACGGTGATGTACTCTCGACGCAAAACGATTGGCAGCCAACCCATCGAATCTGCAGACCACCTCCTCCCATACGCTTTGACGACTCTGCCACCGCTGTCCCGGAAATATTCAGCCCGTCTTCTCCACCCCTCGTCCTCGACGCTGTCGCCGCCCTCCCGGAAACCCACAGGCCATCTTCTCCAGTTCTATCCAACGACGCTGCCGCTGGTGCCTCTGAAATCCATGGGTCACTTTCTCCTTTGCTCTTAGACGACTCTGCTTCTCGCCCGGAAATCCAAAAGTCACTTTCTCCATCCCTCTTTGACGACGCTGCCGCTTCTCTTCTACCGGATATCCACAGGTCACCTCCTCCACCCTTCTTCGACGATGCTGCCGCTTCTCTCCATGGAACCCCCATCTCATCCTCCGTTGCACCCATCCACCCAGATGTCCACACGCCATGCACAAGAAGCAGCTCGTTAGACCGAATGCTGAATGGGATGTGTGGATATGCCCGGGAACTCTATTTTGCTGGCAAAGATAGATCTGCTTCTGGAGACAATGCTAAATGTGGAGCAACGGATGCTATATATAGATCAACGGATGCTAGATATGGATCAACGGATGCAACATATGGATCAACGGATGGATCGACAGATGGAGAAGATAGAGGCTGACATAGCGGGTATACATCATTTGCTCGGTGTTCATGACCCTGTTTCCCCGACGCCGGAGCAGGAGGGTGACATGGCTGTGATGAATGGGAGCATCGACCCCCTTCCTTCACCAAGCGCACCCCCTCCACCAGAAGATGTAGTGTACATGTATGCCGTTGAGGAGGACATGACAACCCCGTTAAAACCACGCCAGGAGACAACACGGCGACCAAGACCAGAGGAAAGCTTCCTCCCAGACAACCTACCATCGCCCGACGCCTCAAGCACACCCGCTCCCAGAAGACCCACATTCGCTCGCATCGATACGGTGCCCGACATCACCCTGTGCGATCTGCCACTGGCGCTCAGTGAGAAGTACAGGGTGATGAGTGCTGGTGCACCCCACAAGTATGCCTTGTTACTTTTAAGTACCATGTGCCCTACTCATTGTACTGCGACTGGGCCTTCAGAGTGAACTTTGAAGGAAATCGCGTAAAAAAGGCGCTTCCTCCCATTTAAGAAAGACCATTCTGGATGAAATGTGGCGCTATTATAAAATTACAGAACCTGTAATGAAAGGCGTTCGAGACTGCATTAATGGCGTTTTGCGCCATGCAACGAATCGGCCATGGACGGACAATGTGGTGGACTCTCTGGTTTAATCACGGGTACTGTAAGACCATACTGTTGTGCTGAACTGTACTGTACATGTTTTGACCTGCTGTACTTAAATAAAGGAGATGTTGTTATGTGTTTTGACTTGTATTTATACAGAAATGTTTTATCTTGCTGTACACACACAGGACCTGCACAATTTCAAGCCCGGAGGTCCACAAACAGACCCGGTTTTCAATGTTGTCCTGAAAACCGGGCCTGTTTGCTGCCCTCGAGGACTATAGTGGTGCAGGCCTGACTGACTGTTTTGCACACCATCCCACTGTACTGTATATGTTTCTTTAATAATGGAGATGTTGCGTTATGTAAACTGTATTTTATGAATAAAGTTTTTTTTTAATCACAGGTAAGACCATACTGTTGTACGGTACTGTATAGTACATGTTTTGACCTGCTGTACTGTATTTAAATAAAGGGGATGTTGTGTGTTTTACTGTAACTGGTATTAATAAAAAAATGTTTGTAAGTTTTAACTTGCATTTTTACAGAAATGTTTTAAGTTGCTGTACACACACAGGACCTGCACAATTCCAGTCCCTGAGGGCCGCAAACAGGCACGGTTTTTCAAAGGTTACCCTGAAAACCCGGCCTGTTTGCTGCCCTCGAGGACTGTACTGGTGCAGGCTTGACTGACTGTTTTGCACACCATCCCACTGTATTCTATGTTTTGACTTGCCGTTCTTTATAAAGGAGATGTTGCGTTTTGTATATTTTGTGAATAAAGAATTTGTTTTTATAACATGTGACTGTAAACCATACTGACTGACATAAATGTTTTTACTTTCTGTACATAAATGTTTTCACTAGCAGTAAACCATACACCTGTTGATGTTTTGAATTGCTGTGCACTTAAAATGTTTCTACATTGTACAATATTTGTAAATAATTATTTTTTTGTACTTACTACACCAATAAAAGAACATGTTGATTTGTTTTACATTGTTCCATTGGCTCCTTTGCTACTGTAACAAAATACAGTGTTTCTAGAATGTTGAGGCATACTGCACTGTATACTGTAGGCATGCTCAGTATAAGAGTATTAAAAAAAAATAGAAGACACAAACTGTACTGTACTGTATGTACTGGCACTGTATACTGTAGAAGACACATAATGTATGTGATACATGTAGAATAAATGCATAGTTTTATTTTTTCGGGTTTATTACACAGTATACTGTAATGTATATAAAAAAGTATTGTACAGTATACTGTATGGCAGGAAAACATCAGCATACTGTTTCAGGTACAGTATTACAGTATTCTATCCTAATCAATAACTACGGCCGCTAAACTGTAGACTCCGGTACGTGGGTTTTTAAATCTGATTCAGCAGGCATTGTTACACAAAGCGATATTATCCATCAAAATCCCTCCATTAGCCTCCAAGGCATCTCCTGTTCACATGCGCATGCGCCTACCATCGATGTAATGACACGCATACTGTATGCGTTTCAAGAAGGTTCCAATGCGCATGCGCCTAGCGTTCCACCAATACAGTAGTTCAGTATCTGCAGTACAGTACTGTAGAAGCCACTCAGCCAATAATATTGCTTACAGGAGAATCGCTTGACTTTTGAATCGGACCGATATTGATACTGTATTGTCAAAATAAAAAAAACACAGAAAATAATACGGCAACAATACTCACCATAGAATTTCCCATTCAGCTGGTGCAAAATACAGTGTTTCTAGAATGTACACTACTGTCCAGGCATACGGTACTGTATACTGTAGGCATGCTCAGTATAAGAGTATTAAAAAAAATAGAGGACACATACTGTACTGTATGTACTGGCACTGTATAGAAGACAAATACTGTATGTACAGTACTGTAATACATGTAGAATAATGTATGAATAAAGTTTTTTTTTAATCAAAAAAAAACTTTTTTTAAAACGTTTTTAAAAAAAAAACTATAAATGCATAGTTTTTATTTTTTCGGGTTTATTACACAGTATACAGTATATAAAAAAGTTTTGTATACTGTACGGCCGGAAAACATCAGCATACTGTTTCAGGTACAGTATATATATTGATCGAAATTGCACACGAAATCCGGCTCAGGCTTTCTGAATAGACAGCAAGGGTTGTCACTGATGGTGGGACCGTTATTGGAAGCCGGTGCTGGTGCTGGTGCATTGCTTGGCAGCGACTGTTGTTTCTTAGTTGGTTTTAACACGACCTTTCGCCTTTTGCCGTCTGCACGATCATAGATACAGGAAAAAGCCGGTGATACACACCAATACCCTCCAACAAATTGTGGCTCAATACGATAAAAACAGGGATCTCTACATAACCTTTTCCTTATTGCACGCTTCCACGTATGAGGAGCTGCCGAAAATTTGTAAAAGTCATAGTTTTCAATAAAATACTGATAAATTTGAACAACTGTTGCCATCTTATAATCTGTTGCATTAATCGTGGGCCCATATCAAATACACGTAACTTCTGTCGGGTTTTTGGAAAACGGCCTGCACTTGAACACTCATGGCGACGGCTCTCTGGAGAATACTGTAACAGAAACTGGTCTTTGTCTTTCTTTAATATGAAAAGCCTAAATTGATACATTTTTGCAACCTATTCCTTCAGTCTCAAGACCAATTTACAATAGCACACTGTGGTATCTTTTTTACACGAAACACCTGCAAGTCGACACATTACTGAAGCGCATGCGCATTACAATTCATGAATATCTGCCATCTGGTGGACACGCGAAGAATTGCAACCTATTAAATCTGAACCATTCTCAATAAACGCATCAACCGCGTGTCAACCGCGCGTCAACCGCGCATGACCCGCGCATAACCCGTGGCTGAGAACGCAAAATGAATGCGGCATGTTCCCGGTGAAGTACGTCGCATTCCAGGAAAAAGCCAGGGAAAAAACGGCGATGTGTTAGAATAAAATGAGCCGCAGCAGTAACTATACATGTGAGGTAAATTCCTGTAGTGTCTAGTCAATGTTCCTTACTAACCACAAATCCTTTTTTTTTTAATTGTACGTTAATTTGTATATATTATATTTGGTTTCTAGTGTGGTTAATAATCAATTATTGGTAGGTTTAAATTGTGGCAATGTGTATGTACATTTGATTTCTCATTGTTGATATATCCACACCAATTCTATGATTATCTAATTCAATGATTGACTGGGGACTATTTAAACCCGCCTTCCGTGTCTATTGGGTAACTCCTGATGAAGTCACGTGATCGTGACGAAACGCATTGGGATGCTAGTTGCTGACATCACCACGCAGAGGAGTAATGGGAAGTGACTGTGGCGATCCAGCGTGTCTCTAAGCTATATGCTGACATCCAGCTGATTTCTAACAAGCTGCATGCCGTGAGGCTACAGGAACACCTACAGGAACGGCTACACCTTACTGCTGATAAGAGCAGGTGACTACGGTGACAAGGCTCCCCCATATCCAGTTATAGGATCCCAGTCCTCCCACTCCCATGGTGAAAATTTTTCAAGCACTGAGTGTTACGGTAAGGGGTAACCAGTTATAACATGTATTAAAATATGTTTTATATTGTTTATTGTATTTTAAATTTATGGAAGACTTAGCTAATATTTTGGTAGTTTTGACTAATAGAGAGGAGATAAAGATCTTTGACGATGAAGAGGTCAACAGAATTGTGTTTAAATCAACCCCAGAGGAGGCCTTTGGCCCCGATAGACCCATTGATTACATCAAGGATCTAGAAAGGTTGAAAACGAAACAAATAGAGTTATACTCACACTGTAAGACAGTCACAGAATATTACAAGCAAAAATTAATACCTAGAGGTTTCAGAATCAGAAACCGTCCAACAATAGGGAATGACAAGAGTGCCTTTTGTGAAAATTGGTCCAAAATCCGAAACAAAGCCTCTTTAGATATTATCCTTTTGGTAATAGAAGAGGTTGGTTTTCAATTAAATAAAATATTCTCAAAATTGAGGTAATCATAGAGCATACTCATCAGAATGATTTCACAGTCTAATAATTAGAAGAGCTGAAAACTAAATTACAGAAATTTAAGGAGGACTGGATCCACTTTAAAAAACAAAAATGTTAAAAGTCATTCATGATTATAAAGAAAATTCAGTTTATCATTGGAAGAAACAGGGCAGACGTTGGACTTTCCAAACAAGTTCTAAACCATCAAATAGAAGAGAAGCAGCGCCCTCTAGTGATTCCAACACAGACTCATCGGCAGACGGTGCACAATTTCAAACCCCTAAAGGAACTTTTTTAGGGAAAGGAAAAACTGGTCCCACAAAAAAACAGAAACGGAAAACAAGGAGAATCAAGGGGAAATCCAAGAGCGCCATCGGTCCTTCGGTCACATCAACCATAAGTATGCACAATTTGGTTACTAACTCACTAAGAACACGAATTGACTAATATGGAAATTGCAACATCTTTTTTTCCTACCACCTTACTGAACAGGTTTGACATAGAGGTGGAAGTATTCAGATTAGAAAGAAACCTTAACCTTAAATCTTTGTTTTCCAATAGTGCTATGGTGGCGTAGGAGCAGCAGCAGCAGCAGCAACAAACACAGGTAACAGATAAGTGTAAATTAAAATCTAAATTTATAGCGCCTTTCAAAAAATCCAGCTGTTATTGTTTTCATGAATTGGGTCAAAAGTGATGTGAAAAACTATTTCACAACACAACACACCACACACTCCAATTTAACATTAAACAAAAAATAAGCTATACAAAAGTTGACAGAAAATAAAAATATTATTTTCAAAACAGCAGACAAGGGAGGTGCTTTTGTGCTCCAGAATTACAGCCAATATAGATTAGAAGCATTAAGGCAATTATCAGATGTGACATGCTACTCCAAACTAGATTATGACCCAACACCTGGTTATCAATTAGAAATAAAGGGCATTCTACAATTGGGCCTGAATAATCTTTGTTTAAATTAAAAATAGGTAGATTTCTTAAGTATGCAAAATCCAAGAAGACCCATATTATATCTTTTACCAAAGATTCACAAATCCCTTCATAACGCTATAGGCAGACCTATTATTTCCACCATAAATTCAATTAACCAACCATTAGCTGTATAGGTGGACACATTCCTTCAACCAGTGGTTTTAAAAGGACAATCATACATCAAAGACACATTTGATTTCCTCAAAAAAATTAGAGCAATGCCTATTACAAATAAAAACACCTTACTTGTCAAAATGGATGTAATCCCTTGCCCTGGTCATTCACCATCGGAAGTTACCTCTGGGAGGGGGAATTCTGTCAGACCAGTTCATTGGCGCCTGGCAAGAACCTAGTTCTGTCCTCATGGATGCAGTACTACTAATGCCCACCAGGCTGAAGACATTAGAGAAGGCAACAAGTCCCGGATGCATTGTGACTCAGGCCTCAAATCCTATTTAAAATAGGAAGTTGCTCTCTTTCCCCTGCAACTCAGTTCCTGTTTTGCCCACACTTCTGTACCTGCCGCCTCTTAAGCTAAGTATTGCATTACCTGTGTATGACCTCCGGATTGCTCTTGACTTTGTTTCTGTCTTAACTCTCTAACTAAATAGAGCCATTTTTTGCCAGTCTTCGCGTTTCACATAGCAGTGATAACTGAATCACACTGTAAAAACTCACCATTTCTTTTCACCAGCAAACGAGATGGAGCCATAAATAAAAGCATTATTTTTTATTTTATGCACACCATTAAAACAATAGGCCTGCGGGGCTTGCTTGGTGGTCCCCTTGGGAGTCCAGGGGCCCAACAGGGGTCCCCTGGTGGTCCCTGTGGGTGTCTGGGGGCCCTTGGGTGGTTCCCGCGGTTGTCCAGGGCCCACAGTGGTCCCTGGATTGTCCCCACGGGTGTCTGGGGGTCAACGGGAGGTCCCAACGGTTGTCCGTGGGCCCTCGGTGGTCCCCGCTTGGGTCTGTGTGCCTCCAGGTGGTCCCCACGGGTGTCTGGGGCCTCCAGGTGGTCCCCAGGTAGTTCCTGCGGGTGTCCGGGGATCCTCGGGTGGTTCCTGTGGGTGTCTTGGGGTCCTCGGGTGGTCCCCGTGGGTGTCTGGGGGCCTCCAGGTGGTCACCACAGGTGTCTGGGGGTCCTCAGGTTGTTCCCGAGGGTGTCCAGGGGTCCCGAAAGCCTGCGGTACCAATCCTGTTCCCAAATTAAAACATGTCCAATACAATGAAATAAATACAACCCCCTCCCTACCCTCCCCCATAATATATACAGTACAGAAATGGGCAAAATTACTATTATCCAAATATGGATAATAGTGCATTTGCCCATATAAAAAAAAAAATTAACCAGTATAAAAAAGTAAATAAAACTTGCACTTGCCCCTGATAGCCTGCTACGATGAAGGCCATCCTCATCAACATCATCACTGTCCATGTCCTTTGTTGCCAGAAACAATACAGTAAAAAATATAATCTTATGGCCCCTAACCCCTTAATCACCATCGCGGTTAGTAACCGCTATAGTAATTAAGGAGTTAACCCACTCTCCCCCACTATCCACCCGGGAGGCCTAACCACCTTCCCCTGGCAACAACCATGACCCTCCACCCATTCAATGGTACAGTGGGCACATTATGCTCATATATTATGGGCATGATTTACCACTGTAGCAAACAAAAAACAGACCTAAAATAAAACACATTACATAGAAAATTAAACACATTAAAAAAGCCAATAAACCAATTGATTGGCACAGTGGGTACATCATGTCCATATAATATGGGCATGATTTCACACTATGGCAGCCAATGGTCAACCTAAAAAATTAACACCCACCAACAATATCCGATGTAATCAAAATAATCATTAAATAAACAACAATAAACAAGTAAACACAACAATGAAAACACCAAAACAAAACCATCAATAAATATCACCTTTATTTTCAACTCGTTTATTTATTTATTTTATTTTTTGTTTCTTTTATGTGAGTATGTTGTAGAGTGTTTATTCGTTTCAGCTGAGAGTTACTATGTAGTAACATACCTTTTTGAATGATCAATTACACACAGTGCATGTTCCTCTAATCAGAGCACAAACACTGACTATACTGAGAGCCCATTGCGCATGTGCAATACTTGCCAGGTGAATTAGGATTAATAATGGACTCGTATATAACGGACAATTATGGACACAATGATAGCACTCCTGAGGAAGAAAGCAGCACGCTTTCGAAATGCGTAGGGTGGCATTTTTGGACTCCCACTGTCGCACTGTGGTGTTTCCCCACTTCCCGGACGGATCCGGTGACGAATCAGCTGTTCCAGGCAGACGTATATTCTTATACACCAGGCGAATCTGCTGTGGCCGTTCTGAATCTATTTGCACGTCCTACACCGCCAGCTGAGAGAAGCTCCACTCACACACGCCGGCGGGCATGTGCTACGCTCTATCTACAGACCGGATCGGTTGCAGTAGCTGTCTGAGCAGCAGAGAGGGGATACTCTCAGATTTATCCACCGCCTGTTTACATCTACCGTCCGGTGAGTGGGTAGTTCACCCATTGCAGCAGTGTGTCCATCGGCATTCCATTGTCCTTTTACCCAGTTTTTTATTTTTTATATGTCCTGAATATCATTATATGTATATTAAATGTTTTAAATTAGCAATCACCTTGTATCTCAGCTGATACTTATTAGTTATATAATTGTGTGTCTGTATGTAGTCCCCCCCTTTTCTGTCAAACAGTATCACGCTATGTATTGTGTTTTTCTCTTATTTTAAGCACATCACTATGTCTGGAGCCTATCCCTGGCTATCCTACTGGTTGGATATATATCCTTTTAACTACAGGCGCCTTGTTATACATATCCTTTTTTTTCTATGATTTACCACTGTTGCAAACAAAAAACAGACCTAAAATAAAACACATTACATAGAAAATTAAACACATTAAAAAAGCCAATAAACCAATTGATTGGCACAGTGGGTACATCATGCCCATATAATATGGGCATGATTTCACACTATGGCAGCCAATGGTCAACCTAAAAAATTAACACCCACCAACAATATCCGATGTAATCAAAATAATCATTAAATAAACAACAATAAACAAGTAAACACAACAATGAAAACACCAAAACAAAACCATCAATAAATATCACCTTTATTTTCAACTCGTTTATTTATTTATTTTATTTTTTGTTTCTTTTATGTGAGTATGTTGTAGAGTGTTTATTCGTTTCAGCTGAGAGTTCTATGTAGTAACATACCTTTTTGAATGATCAATTACACACAGTGCATGTTCCTCTAATCAGAGCACAAACACTGACTATACTGAGAGCCCATTGCGCATGTGCAATACTTGCCAGGTGAATTAGGATTAATAATGGACTCGTATATAACGGACAATTATGGACACAATGATAGCACCCCTGAGGAAGAAAGCAGCACGCTTTCGAAACGCGTAGAGTGGCATTTTTGGACTTCCACTGTCGCACTGTGGTGTTTCCCCACTTCCCGGACGGATCCGGTGACGAATCAGCTGTTCCAGGCAGACGTATATTCTTATACACCAGGCGAATCTGCTGTGGCCGTTCTGAATCTATTTGCACGTCCTGCACCGCCAGCTGAGAGAAGCTCCACTCACACACGCCGGCGGGCGTGTGCTACGCTCTATCTACAGACCGGATCGGTTGCAGTAGCTGTCTGAGCAGCAGAGAGGGGATACTCTCAGATTTATCCACCGCCTGTTTACATCTACCATCCGGTGAGTGGGTAGTTCACCCATTGCAGCAGTGTGTCCATCGGCATTCCATTGTCCTTTTACCCAGTTTTTTATTTTTTATATGTCCTGAATATCATTATATGTATATTAAATGTTTTAAATTAGCAATCACCTTGTATCTCAGCTGATACTTATTAGTTATATAATTGTGTGTCTGTATGTAGTCCCCCCCTTTTCTGTCAAACAGTATCACGCTATGTATTGTGTTTTTCTCTTATTTTAAGCACATCACTACGTCTGGAGCCTATCCCTGGCTATCCTACTGGTTGGATATATATCCTTTTAACTACAGGCGCCTTGTTATACATATCCTTTTTTTTCTATGATTTACCACTGTAGCAAACAAAAAACAGACCTAAAATAAAACACATTACATAGAAAATTAAACACATTAAAAAAGCCAATAAACCAATTGATTGGCACAGTGGGTACATCATGCCCATATAATATGGGCATGATTTCACACTATGGCAGCCAATGGTCAACCTAAAAAATTAACACCCACCAACAATATCCGATGTAATCAAAATAATCATTAAATAAACAACAATAAACATGTAAACACAACAATGAAAACACCAAAACAAAACCATCAATAAATAAAAACAGCTCCAAATAAACACCATCATTCTAAATCAAAATACCAAAAATAATTCACTATTAAAGACAAACATCAAAAAGTAGCCATATATAATCAATAGAAAACCCCACCAAAATGTCATCATATATAATCAAAACACAAAATAAAAAGCATAAAAAATAAATAACAAAGTACCCAAATACATTTAAAGTACATAAAAGCAACCATTTGCCAAAAAAAAACATTTCTAGTCACTGTATGTATGTATATATGTGTAGCCCTAACGCTGCATTAATATCATTTTTAATAATAGTGTGCGAGAGCAGGGGGTCTCCCGAGATAAACTGCATTGATTTAAGCCTCAGGGACCCCTTGCTTCATGAGTTACAGGCCCCGATATGGGAAACTAGTACCTCCTCCATTATTTAAATGTACCGCGTTATGTGACCCAGACATTTTTAAAATGGCGGCTTCACTGGCATCCGATGCCCCCATACCAGGGCTTGTAACTCGGGAAGCAGGGTTCCCTGAGCCAGAAATCAAAGCGGTTCCGCTCATGAGATCCGCTGCTCCCACACGCTATTAAAAAAAATACAGTACAATAAAAATAAAAATAAAGTACAATAAAGCAGCTACCCGCTAAGACAATTTCCCCCAATAAACCTTGCAATGTGTGCTACCCACCCACCCCCAGTGCTCCCAACAACCCCTATGCTCCCCTAACATACATTACATTTTTTTTAAAGCACAGGAATGTTACTATAGTCTGGTGGGGGCCCTTGGGGGTGGTTGCCGCAGGGTCCAGGGGATCTAGGCTGGTCACCCCAGGTGTTCAGGGGTCCCCGCTGGCCTGCGGTACTAATCCTGTGCTTTAAAAAAACAAAGCAAAAAAGCAAAACAAAGGAGAAATAAATACACCCCCCTCCACCCCTCCAACACATACAATACATTAATGTGCAACATTACTATTATCCAGATATAGATAATAGTGCATTTGCCAAATAAAAATAAAACATTAAACTGCAAAAATAAAATAAATAAAACTTGCATTCACCCCTGCAAGGCTGCCACGATGAAGGCCGTCCTCATCCTCATCACCATCCATATCCTCCGTTGCCACAAACAATGCAGTACAATCAAAAATACAATCTAATGTCCCCTAACCCCTTAATCACCTTAGCGGTTGTTAACAACTATAGTAATTAAGGGGTTAACTCACCCTCTCCCACTAAATACCCAGGAGGCCTAAGCACAGTGGGTACATCATGCTCATTAATATGCAATATTGCAGCCCAAATCCAAGTGGCCCTTTATAAGTGGCATGACTACTGAACAACTGAAGTTTAAAAGGAAGTTCAAAAGAAGTGAAGAAGAAGTGGACACCCCATCTGGCCCTGATTCCTGCATTTGAACTACGCTGGAAAGGAGGATATCATCAATACCAGACTGCATCATTACTGCTGTGATGCTGCCTTTACCATTTATATTTGCTGTGACTTCACTTCTTCTCAAATTATGCACTTCTTTTTACCAGCCTCAGTATGTCTCTAACTCTATTCATATATCTCCATCTCTCCTTCCTTCACCACTTCTCTTTTCACATGAAATCCTTTCTTACCTGCATCCTCTGACACCACACAGCTATATCCCCTGCACTAAAAAACACCCCTACAAATCATCCTCACACATCCTTTTTCTATCCATGCTTCTCCTCCTTGCTTCTGGGGATATCTCTCCCAATCCTGGTCCCTGTCTTATTCCTACATGCGCTCATCCTCGCCTGCCAACTGCAACCTCTACTCCTTCTGGTGTCAACCCCTCCAACCTCATACACATCCCCTGCCACCCTCCCTCCTCTCTCCCTTTCTCCTGTGCGCTTTGGAATGCTCGCTCCCTCTCTAACAAGTTCCTCTCTGTGCATGACTTCTTTCTCTCTCACTCTCTGCTCCTATTTGCTATAACTGAGACCTGGCTCGCTCAGTCTGACTCTGCTCTGGAAGCTGCCCTCTCTTATGGTGGCCTTTCCTTCTCCCACACTCCGCGCACTGATGGAAGGGGTGGAGGCGTGGGGCTCCTGCTCTCCTCTCTCTGTCGTTACCGAACCCTTCCTATTCCTCCCTCTCTTGCTTTTCCCTCCTTTGAGGCTCACACTGTCCAGATTTTCTCCCCTCTCCCTGTCCATGTGGCGGTCACCTATCGCCCACCTACCTCTACTCCTCCCCCTTCTGCCTTTCTCTCTCACTTTGAATCCTAGCTCTCTTTCTTCCTCTCCTCAGACTCCCCTGTTTTTCTCCTTGGGGACTTCAATTGCCACATTGATGACCCCTCTCTCCCTTGGGCTTCCCGCTTTCTTTCTCTAACCTCTTCTTTTGGCCTTCAACAGTGGACTGCAGCCAGCAACCACAAGGATGGCCACTACTTAGACCTGGTTTTCACTAAGAACTTCTCTCTCTCCGATTTCTCCATTTCCCCTTTTCCTCTCTCTGACCATCATCTCATCTCATTCTCTCTATCTCGCTTCTCCCCTTCTCCACCTCCATCTACACCCCGGTTCTGCAGAAACCTGCGCTCTATTCACTTACCTGACTTTGAGTCCACTTTACGCTCCTCCCTCTCCTCTCTCAGCTCTGCTACAGACCCCGACAACCTGGTCAGGAACTACAACTCTGTCTTGTCCTCCTCTCTTGATCTACATTCCCCACTTTCTCTCTGCCGCACTCGCCCTTCTAACCCTAGACCATGGCTAAATTCCCACACACGCATGCTGCGTTCCTCCACTCATTCCTCTGAACGCCTCTGGAGGAAGTCTCACACTCTCGCAGACTTCCTTCACTACAAATTTATGCTATCCTGTTTCAACTCTGCCCTCTCGCAAGCTAAACAAGCCTACTTTTCTGCACTAATCAACATGCACAAGTCTAACCCACGCCGACTGTTCTCTGTCTTTGATACTCTACTCAAACCACCCTCAGCTGCCTCTCCTTCCTCCATCTCCGCTCTGGACTTTGCTGACTATTTTAAGGAAAAGGTGGAATCCATACGTCAGAACATCCCCTCTGTTTCTTCTTCCCATCCTACACCTCTTCCTAACTCTCCTCCTACCTTCCTTGACTCTTTTTCCACTGTCTCAGAGGAGGATGTGTCGCTGTTGATCGCCACTTCTCCCTCTACCACTTGCCCTCTTGACCCCATTCCCTCCCATCTCCTAAAACCTCTTGCTCCTACTATAATCCCTACGCTCACACACATTTTTAACTCCTCCCTCTGCTCTGGAACTTTTCCATCCTCCTTCAAACATGCAACAGTCATACCATTACTCAAAAACCGCAAGCTTGACCCTACCTGTCTTTCTAACTATCGACCTGTCTCCCTCCTGCCTTTTGCCTCTAAACTCCTTGAACGTCTTGTATTCTCTCGCTTGCTCCATTTTCTCAACACCTATTCTCTCCTAGACCCTCTACAATCTGGCTTCCGCACTGCTCACTCCACGGAAACAGCCCTCACTAAAATAATTGACGACCTCCATGCTGCCAAAGACAGAAGTTATTACACTCTGCTCATATTACTCGACCTTTCTGCAGCATTTGATACTATGGATCACCCTCTTCTCCTTCACATTGTCCATACGCTTGGTATTCGGAACAAAGCTCTATCATGGATCTCATCCTACCTCTCCCATCGTACTTTCAGTGTCTCTTCTGCTAACACCTCCTCCTCCTCTATTGATCTCTCTGTGGGGGTACCCCAGGGCTCTGTCCTGGGACCTCTTCTCTTTTCTCTGTACACACTCTCTCTAGGTGGCCTAATAACATCTTTTGGGTTTAAATATCACCTCTATGCTGACGACACATAAATATACTTTTCAACACCCGACCTTACACCTTCTATACAGAGCAAAGTTTCTGAATGTCTCTCTGCTATATTATCCTGGATGGCCCTCCGTCGCCTTAAACTCAACATGGCTAAAACAGAGCTCCTCATACTTCCTCCCAAACCTGGCCCTACTACCACCTTCCACATTACTGTTGGAACTACGATCATTCACCCAGTAGGCCAAGCACAATGCCTAGGGGTCACACTCGACTCCTCTCTCACATTCGCCCCTCGCATTCAAAACATTTCTAAAACTTGTCGCTTTTTCCTCCGCAATATAACAAAGATACGCCCTTTCCTCTGTTGCTCGACTGCTAAAACTCTGACTCAGGCCCTCATTCTCTCCTGTCTTGATTACTGTAACCTCCTGCTGTCCGGCCTTCCTGCCTCTCACCTGCCTCCCCTACAATCTATCCTAAATGCTGCTGCCAGAATCACTCTACTCTTTCCTAGATCTGTCTCAGCGTCTCCCCTCCTGAAATCCCTCTCCTGGCTTCCAATCAAATCCCGCATCTCACACTCCATTCTTCTCCTCACTTTTAAAGCTTTACACTCTTCTGCCCTTCCTTACATCTCAGCCCTAATTTCTCGCTATGTACCATCCCGACTTTTGCGTTCTGCTCAAGGATGTCTTCTTTCTACCCCCTTTTTATCTAAAGCCCTCTCCCGCCTTAAACCTTTTTCACTGACTGCCCCACACCTCTGGAATGCTCTTCCCCTCAGTACCCGACTAGCACCCTCTCTATCCACCTTTAAGACCCACCTTAAGACACACTTGCTTAAAGAAGCATACGAATAGCATTGTGAACATTCTGAACACATGATACATTAAGCTTGGCCCCCTGCAGACGCACTTACCAGAACTCCCTCCTACTGTCTCTGTACGTTCTCCCTACCTACCAATTAGATTGTAAGCTCCTCGGGGCAGGGACTCCTCTTCCTTAATGCTATGTTTATGTCTAAAGCACTTATTCCCATGATCTGTTATTTATATTATCTGTTATTTATTCGATTACCACATGTATTACTACTGTGAAGCGCTATGTACATTAATGGCGCTATATAAATAAAGACATACAATACAATACAATACAATACAATATAAATAGCATTCAAATTCAAAAACAAAGAACCAATATACATGTAAAATACATACAAGCAAGCATTTGCTAAAACAACCATTGCTTCTTACTGTATGTATGTATAGCCTTAAAGGGCCATACATAAATGCATTTGAAATGAATGTGTGAAAAAAAAATGCAATCACCAAAAGAATACAATAAAAGAAACCTGGAAAGATAAATAACATACTGTGCATTCAATTTTTTCGCTTACCTTTAGATGTCTTCACCCTCCGATTCCCATGGTCATCGCAAAGCTCTCGAACCAATCCACGATCCCAAACAGCAACAGGCCACAGGTAAAAAAAAATCCAAAGTCCTCTTCTTCTTTCTATTTCTTCATCTGTTAATTGTAATCCAATTGGTTCTTCTTCTTCTTCTTCTTCTTCTTCTTCTTCTTCTTCTTCTTCTTCTTCATATTGGAGGAGGAGGTCCTCCCTCCTCGGCTTCTTGTTGTCAAATGAGACTGCACAGGCCTTTATAGGTCTGTGACGTCACATTTGTGTGAAAATGGTTCACACGCCTCTGATTGGCTGCAAAAGCCATGGGTTTTTTTTGTGACGTCGTTTAAAGGAAGTGAATCCAGCCAATCAGAATGGCTGTGCTTCCTTTCCCTTTAACATGATGTCACCAAAATCAACATAACTGCAGTCACATGGTACTTCAACCAATCAGATTGTGGGAACTATATCCCCAATCTGATTGGTTGTAGTAGACCATGAGACAGAGTTTTTTGGGAAAAGATGTGACGTCATCCAAAGAGAGTCACATAAAGCTCTTCGGCGTGAAATGCGTTAGAGGATCCGCCAAGACTCAAATGTTATGTTTTTAATTTATAAACACTTTTTTTATGGTCACATAATCCAGCGTTTGCCGTATTTGGCTGTGCACCGTTTTTTCCACTTCGTGGGTACCTCCTTCAATTTACATATAAAGAAAAATATAGAAGAAATGGACTTTGGATTTTTTAACCTGTGGCCCTTTGCTGTTTGGGATCGTGGATTGGTTTGAGAGTTTGCGATAACCACGGGAATCAGAGGGTGAAGACATCTAAAGGTAAGGAAAAAAATAGAATCTATGTTATTTTTGTTACAGGTTTATTTGTATTTAATTTTTTTGTGATTGCATTTTTTTTAACACATGAATTCCAATTGTATTTATGTATGGCCCTTTAGGGCTACAGTATACATACATTAAGAAGCAATGGTTGTTTTGGCAAATGTTTGCTTGTATGTATTTTAAATGTATATTGGTTCTTTGTTTTAAAATTTGTATGCTATGTATATTGCATAGTGATGTAGTGTTCAGGAATTTTTGCTTATTCTGGTCTTTATTTTGGATTTGATTAATTGATTGGTGGTAATTTTGTTCGGTTTACTTCTCTGTTTGTTTTTAGTTTGAGATTGTTTTGAATGCTTTGACTCTTGTTTGTGATTTTTTTTTTAGGTTGACCATTGACTGGCATAATGTTAAATCATGGACAGGCAGGATGGGGGAGCAGGATACACAATATGCAAAAGAGTAAAAAAAAAAAAAAGTAAATATTGCAATATTGTTTAGAACAATGATTGGTGGTGCTATAATCTCCAATGGTTATACAGTACTCACATAAGTGTGAGTATATTGGGCATATCACACTCTATATATAGGTGTGCAGGAACAGATGCAGTGTGTAGCAGATAACCTATAGGTAGAGATGCTGTGTGGGTGTACTAGAGTAAAAGATAGGAGAACACCATAGCGCAGACTATATATTGTATTGTATGTCTTTATTTATATAGTGCTATTAATGTACATAGCGCTTCACAGTAGTAATACACATGGTAATCATATAAATAATAAAGAATATAAAAGCAGGTCATGATAATAAGTGCTTCAGACATAGAAGTAACATTAAGGAAGAGGAGTCCCTGTTCCGAGGAGCTTACAATCTAATTGGTAGGTAGGGAGAACGTACCGAGAGATTAGGAGGGAATTCTGGTAAGTGCGAATGCAGGGGGCCAAGTTTTATGTATCATGTGTCCAGTATTATCCACAGTGGTATTCATATGCCTCTTTAAGCAAGTGTGTCTTAAGGTGGGTCTTAAAGGTGAGAGAGGGAGCTAGTCGGGTATTGAGGGGAAGGGCATTTCAGCGGTGCGGGGCAGTCAGTGAGAAAAGTTTAAGGCGGGAACAGATACAAAGGGGGTAAAAAGGGGGTAGAAAGAAGACATCCTTGAGCAGAACACAAGAGTCGGGATGGTGCATAGCGAGAAATTAGGGCTGAGATGTAAGGAGGGGCAGAAGAGTGTGAAGCTTTAAAAGTGAGTAGGAGAATTGAGTGTGAGATGCAGGATTTGATTGGAAGCCAGAAGAGGGATTTCAGGAGGGAAGACGCAGAGACAGATTTAGGAAAGAGTAGAGCAATTCTGGCAGCAGCGTTTAGGATAGATTGTTGTGACGGTTCAGGGGATTCCTTCCCCTTCATGTGTCCCTGATGTCTCACGCTCACCTACCCTCTCTGTCCCTTCCCCTGCCAGCCTCCCATCTTGTACCCACTCCTGTCCCTTTCCGGCAGCCTCTGACGCCGTTCCTGCACCACGGTGCGCACCCCGCAAGACTCGCGCACCCGCCCGGTTCCAGAACCCCTGCTGCGGCGTTCCCCACTCTCAGCCCCCCTCGGTATCTGCTCCCATCCCATTACCTCTGTCGGCTGTTCCCTCCGTTTCTCCATCCTCCTCTGCAGGTGTCTCTGCGGCGCGGCGTTTAGCGTGTCTCGTAATGCAGTCTGTGCGCGCGCACTCTCAGATTACAGAGGGCGCGCGCACATGCTCCTCTTCTAAGGGTTTTCAGCCTCCTGACTCCTCCTCTCATGCCCTGCAAGTGATCTCCCTTACTGATTCCCCAGTCTCCTCCTCTTCTCCTCCTCACCTATCCCTGCTGTCTCCCACTTCACCTTCTGCTCCTCCTCTCTCTCCTATTGGTGTTCCCTCCTTTATAAACCCTGTCTGTCCTTTCTATCATTACTCTGCATAGCTTCTGTTATCCCTGTGTGTGCAGTTCTGTGCTTGGCTCTCCTCTGTGTTCCAGCTTGTTCCTGCTCTTGCTTATCTCTGGATCTCCCTGGTTTGACCTCTGCTTGTCCTGGATTACCCTGCTCTCTGTTGCCCTTGAACCCTGCTTCCGAACTCTACCTTGCTGACCTCTGTAACCCTTGGACTCTGGCTTACGAACTTGATGACTCTGACGTCTGGATCCCTGGACTCTGGCGCACGGACATCACTATCCTTATTCTGTACTCCCAAGGCGTTGCAAGTATCACTAACTATCTTTAAACAGGCCCGGCAACGCCATACCACACTCCGGGCACGCCCTCACTGCTGTGGGTGCGTGGTAATACCCTTCCCACCTCAGTATTGGGGTCTTGCCAGGTCTGCGGGCATACAGGCGTGACATTATGCAGAGCCCAACAAATGCAGACCCCCCTGAGGTGGGTACAGGTGTTTCACTTGAGGCCTTACAATTTGTGAGCAATCAGTTGTCCACAGTCTCCCAGCAATTGGCTAACCTCTCCCTTCAGGAGACTCCCATGGCTCCTGCACCCCCAGAGCCACGACCTATGCCAACTCTGGACCCCGTATTCCATCACCTAATCGCTACGATGGGGACCCCCTCGCCTGCCGCGGTTATCTAAACCAATGCGAGGTGCAATTCGAGATGTCCCCCTCCCTGTTTCCCACTGGTCGTTCTAAGGTGGCTTACATCTACGCGTTGCTTACCGGTGACGCCCTCGCTTGGGCCTCTCCCCTCTGGGAACGTAAGAGCGAACTAACCCAAGACTATCCTAAATTCAGGCTCGAATTTCAGCAAGTATTTGATACTCCTGCATGGCGCGAGACAGCCGCATTCTCTCTCTTCCATATTTCACAGGCCCAAAGATCTGCTGCCAAGTACGTGATCGAGTTGCGTACTCTCGCCGCAGAGACCCAATGGAATGATGAGGCACTCGCCGCCACATATTGGCACGGACTCTCAGACACCTTGAAGGATGATCTTGCTACTCATGCCCGGCCTTCTTCCCTGGAGGAGTTGATTACCCTGAGCGTACGCATGGACCAGCATACTCAGGAGCGATGGCACGATAGACACTGTTCTCGTTCTCTTCCTTCCTCTGTTGTCTCTCACAGGTCATCCACTTCACCCCTCCTGGCACTGGATGCCCCGGAGCCGATGCAAATCGGTAGCCAACAACTTCGGGTCGCGGAGAGAATGTGACGCTGTCAGAAAGGACTCTGTTTCTATTGTGGTTCTTCGGAACATCGTCTCCAGAATTGTCCCCTGAAGCCGGGAAACGGGAACACCCAGTAAAGGTAGAGGGGCTTCTACTGGGTACTGTCTCTCCTTGCCCCTCTCTCCCCGAAAATCTCCCGAAGAAGTTTTTGCTTCCTTCCACTCTGGAGGGTCCTGACCTTTTCCTGCAGGTAAAAGCTTTCATTGATTCTGGATCTGGTGGTAACTTCCTGGACCACACCTTCGCCTCTGAGAATCAAATCCCTATGATCAGGAGAAAAGCACCTATTGGTCTTGAGGCCATCGACGGTCGACCGCTCCAGCCAGAAGTTATCATCTGGGAGTCCATTCCTCTCACACTGACCTTGGCCGACGGTCATAAAGAGGTAATAATTTTCGATATTTTTCATTCTCCGACTGTTCAACTTATTTTAGGATTGCCTTTGCTTCAACTTCACAATCCGCGCATTGATTGGACCGGCACCCTGCCTATCCAGTGCCCTTCTTTCGCTGCTCTGCTCCTGTGGCTCCTCCTGTTGCAGTGCTTGCCGGCCTGGATTCCGTTCCTTCCAATCTATCGATCCTGCCGACCGTGTATCATGAGTACTTGGATGTGTTCAACAAGGTACAAGCTGAGGTTCTACCACCTCATCGTCTGTACGATTGTCCTATCGATTTGATTCCTGGGACCATCCTTCCAAAGTCGAAATCATATCCTCTGTCCGTTCCTGAAACTGAGGCAATGACGTCCTACATTCAAGAAAATTTGGAAAAAGGATTCATCCGCAACATTACCTCACCTGCCGGGGCAGGCTTCTTCTTCGTGAAGAAGAAGGATGGATCACTTAGGCCATGCATTGACTTTCGCTGACTCAATAAGATCACGGTTAAGAATCGGTATCCTCTTCCCTTAATCTCTGAACAGTTCAACCGTCTCCAGGGGGCCTCTGTCTTCTCCAAGCTCGACTTAAGAGGTGCCTATAATCTCATTTGCATAAGGGAAGGGGACAAGTGGAAAACAGCGTTTAATACGCGATAAGGACATTATGAGTTCCTAGTTATGCCCTTTGGTTTATGCAATGCTCCTGCCATCTTTCAAGAGTTCATGAATGACATCTTCCGAGATGTGTTGGGGACATTTGTCATAGTATATCTGGATGACATTCTCATTTTTTCTAAAAACCTGGAGGAACACATTCAACATACAACACTGGTGCTGTCTAGGCTCTGTTCTAACCCCCTATACGCCAAGATGGAGAAATGTTTGTTCCACCAGACCTCTACTGCCTTCCTAGGCTACATTATCTCCAGCCAAGGTTTCTCTATGGATCCAGAAAAAATCAAATCTGTTCTCGACTGGCCGCTGCCTAAATCGCTCAAAATTTTTTCTTCTATTGCTCTTCCCATCACCACTTTGGCCAAGAAAGGTGCCGATCCCACCTCCTGGTCTCCTGAAGCTATTCTTGCTTTCGAGGTGCTTAAGAAAGCTTTTGTGTCCTCACCCATCCTACGCCATCTGGATACCTCCCTTCCCTTCACTTTGGAAGTCGACGCTTTGGACGTGGGAGCTGGTGCAGTTTTCTCTCAGAGGTCTTCTCCCCAAGAAAAACTCATCTGTGGTTTTTTTTCGCGAAAATTTTCATCTGCCGAAAGAAATTATGATGTTGGTAATCGTGAACTTTTGGCCATTACATTGGCTCTCCTGGAATGGAGGCATCTTTTAGAAGGCGCCAAAGAACCTGTTTCTATCCTCACCGACCACAAAAATTTGCTGTGTATCGAGGGAGCCCGACGGTTGGGTTCTCGCCAAGCTCGGTGGTCTCTCTTCTTCTCCCGCTTTAACTATACCATTTCATTCATTCCTGGTACCAAAAATGTCAAAGCGAACGCTCTCTCTCGCCAGTTCGCCATGGAAACTGAATCTAATGAAACCACGGAACCTATTCTTCCTGCCAAATGCATAATCTCCGCTAACAATTTTGATGTGTTGGACGAAATCAACAAAGCCCAGGCTCATATTCCCAGCAGGTTCAGGGTACCAGATTGGCGCTTATACGCAGCTCCACGGGTTCGCCACAAGATTCTACTTTGGGGTCATTCCTCTAGATCTGCCGGTCATCCAGGCTTCAAAAGAACAGCGGACCTTATTAAACGGACATTTTGGTGGCCGAGGATGAACAAAGACATTCTCGACTTTACTAGTGCCTGTCCTGTATGTGCCCAGAGTAAGATGCTCCACCACAAACCCTCTGGCCTCCTCTTGCCTCTCCCCATTCCGGAGCAACCCTGGAAATACATCTCAATGGATTTCATTGTCGAACTGCCCAATTTCAAAGGAATGAACACCATTCTTGTCGTAGTAGACAGATTCACTAAACATTCACACTTTATTCCCCTCAAGGGTCTCCCCTGGGTGGACAACTGGACAACTGGGTGGACCTGTTACCATGGGCCGAATTTGCAATCAACTCTCTCAAAAATGAGTCTACCCAGGAGTTTCCCTTTTTCATTAATTTCGGCTTTCACCCCAGCAGTCTTCCTCTCTCTTCTCCCCCTTCTGGCGTTCCTGCAGCCGACTCTCATGTTACGACCCTACAGAACTCTTGGAAAAGGATCCTCAAATCCTTACAATCTGCTGTTGCCAAACAAAAAACCAAGGCGGATCGTCATCGCCAACCAGGTCCTTCTATCAAGCCTGGTGACAAAGTATGGTTGTCTTCGAAGAACATCAGGCTTAAAACTCCATCTCCTAAACTGTCACCAAGATTTCTGGGCCCATTCAAAATCATAGAAAAAGTCAACCCAGTCGCTTATCGTCTTGATCTACCCCCCACCATGAGTATTCCTTCCGTGTTTCATGTCTCCCTGCTTAAACCCTTTGTACAGAGCTCGCATTTTCCGGACCCTTCCCATAAACCCAACCCAGTGTCCATCCTAGGACAACAAGAGTACGATGTCCAATCCCTCATTGATTCACGCTGGTCTAAAAAGAAGCTCCAGTTCCTCGTCCACTGGAAGGGCTATGGTCTGGAGGAGCGTTCGTGGGTACCGGCACGTCACATTCATGCCCCGAAACTCCTTCAACAATTTCATCTAAAATTTCCCCAAAAACCGTGGCTGGATCGCTCGGAGATCGATCCTCAATGGGGGGGATATTGTGACAGTTCAGGGGATTCCTTCCCCTTCATGTGTCCCTGAAGTCTCACGCTCACCTACCCTCTCTGCCCCTTCCCCTGCCATCCTCCCTTCTTGTACCCACTCCTGTCCCTCTCCAGCAGCTTCTGAAGCCGTTCCTGCACAACAGCGCGTGCCCCGCAAGACTCGCGCACCCACGCGGTTCCAGAACCCCTGCTGCGGCGTTCCCCACTCTCAGCCCCCCTCGGTATCTACTCCCATCCCCTTACCTCCAGCGGCTGTTCCCTCCATTTCTCCATCCTCCTCTGCAGGTGTCTCCGCGGCGTGGCATTCCGCGCGTCTCATGACGCAGCCTGTGCGCGCACACTCTCAGATTACAGAAGGCGCATGCACACGCTCCTCTTCTAAGGGTTTCCAGCCTCCTGACTCCTCCTCTCATGCCCTGCAAGCGATCTCCCTTACTGATTCCCCTGTCTCCAACTCTTCTCCTCCTCACCCATCCCTGCTGTCTCCCACTTCACCTTCTGCTCCTCCTCTCTCTCCTATTGGTGTTCCCTCCTTTATAACCCCTGTCTGTCCTTTCTATCATTACTCTGCATAGCTTCTGTTATCCCTGTGTGTGCAGTCCTCTGCTTGGCTCTCCTCTGTGTTCCAGCTTGTTCCTGCTCCTGCTTATCTCTGGATCTCCCTGGTTTGACCTTTGCTTGTCCTGGATTACCCTGCTCTCTGTTGCCCTTGAACCCTGCTTCCGAACTCTACCTTGCTGACCTCTGTAACCCCTGGACTTTAGCTTATGAACTTGACGACTCTGACTTCTGGATCCCTGGACTCTGGCGCACGGACATCACTATCCTTACTCTGTACTCCCAAGGCGTTGCAAGTATCACTAACTATCTTTCAACAGGCCCGGCAATGCCATACCAGACTCCGGGCACGCCCTCACTTATGTGAGTACTGTTTAACCATTGGAGATTATAGCACCATCAATCGTTGTTCTAAGCTATATTGCAATATATACTTTTTTTTTTTACTCTTTTGCATATTGTGTATCCCACTCCCTCATCCTGCCTGTCCACTATACCCTAAGAAGTAAAGAAGACTTTTTCTATGTGAAGGTTGAGAGGGAGTGGATCAGTGAGTAAAGACACTGACTGGCACTGAGAGTCTGAAGCAGGGGAGCCTGGTTTAATTCCCGGTGTCGGCTCCTTGTGACCTTGGGAAAGTCACTTTATCTCCTTGTGCCTCAGGCACCTAAACCATAGATTGTAAGCTCTACGGGGCAGGGACCTGTGCCTGCAAAATGTCTCTGTAAAGCTCTGCGTATAACTAGCAGCGCTATACAAGAACATGCTATTATTATAGGGATCACTTTTGCTCTCTTAAAATTATCATTATTTTCACTTATTTTTTATCTGTGTGATCTATCCCTGGGTTGGAGTGTCATTTCTGCATTTCTGCATTTCATCACAGGGGGTCACTGTATTCACCTTTATACCTTTAACTAAATCATCTTATATACACGGTATTAAGCATGAGTCCTTTTTTTTTTTTTTTGCATAGTGTTAAATCATGCCCATATTATATGGGCATGATGTACCCACTGTGCCATTTAATTGTTTGAATGGCATTAGTAATATGTTCATTTTGCAATGTAATGTTTTATGTGGGCCTGTTTTTTTATTCCTTCACCATTTCTTGCTATAGTGGTAAATCATGACCATATTATATGAGCATGATGTACCCACTGTACCAATGAATGGGTGAAGGGTGGGGGTTGTTGCCTGGAGATGGTGGTTAGGCCTCCTGAGTGTGTACTGTGTAGTGGGAGAGGGTGGGTTAACCCTTAATTATTATAGCAGTTAATAACTGCTAGGGTGATTAAGGGGTTAGGGGACATTAAATTGTATTTTTGATTGTACTGCATTGTTTGTGGCAATGGAGGACATGGACTGTGATGAGGATGGCCTTCATTGTTGCAGTCTGGCAGGGGTGAGAGCAAGTTTTATTTCTTTTATTTCTGTAGCTTAATGTTTTATTTGTAATGGACAAATTCACTATTATCATATCTGGATATTAGTATTTTTGATCATTAATGTACTATATGTGTTAGTTGTCAGGGAGGGGGGGGGTTGTATTTCTTTTAAAGTATTGCCTGTAATGTTTTTTGGTCTCATGATTGGTACCGCAGGCCTGCGGGGACCCCCGAACTCCCATGGGGATTTCCCGAGGGTCCCGGACTCCCGCAGGATCACCCAGGGACACCTGCCGGCCTGTTTTATTAATTGTGTGGTGAAAAAAATGGAAACAATGATTTTATTCATGGCTCCATTTCTTTTGCGCCATCCTTTAGCTGGTGTAAAAATCTGACGTGCTTTTAAAGTCCGATTCACTTATCACTGCTTAGTGAATCGCGCTGACTGGCAAAAAACGTCGCGTTAGCCTTTTTTTGCCTGATCGGACGTATTTATTTTGGAAGAAAAAATGCCTTTTACAGCCGATAAAGCCTGTTATCACTGCTTAGTGAATCGCGCAGCAGGCAGTATTGGTCAAAAGCCATTTATCGTACTTAAAAGCAGTTATCACTGCTTAGTGAATCACCCCTTTTGTGTCTGTAACCCTGTCTGCTAATACTGGAAATACCTGCATATACTGTACAGTATGGTTGATCCTTTGTAAACAAAAATAATAACAATGTGGTATTAGTTTTAAAGATTATGAAAACGCAGTGAGGTTGTAGAAGCTAGGGAGTGAAAGATGTGTGGAATGATGTAGAAGGTACGTGATGAAAGATGCAGAAAAGAGGAACTGATAGAAAAAGGAACATTCCAATGAGATCTAAATGATACCACAAAGGAAACAGGTCAGTTAATACATGTTCACTGAATTTCCCTACTTAATTACAAGTTATATATCAGAGAAAGAGTCAACTTTGCTATCGTAATCAATTACTACAGCACTATTTAGATGTTGATTTTTAACTTCAAAAGGCAAAAGGAAATGTATTTATAACATTAACAATGTAAAACTGTGCAGACAATATCCAAATCCATAAAAGGATTTTATGCTGTGAGTTAGTCTTCCAAATCCATCTGTGCTTTGTACCCTGAGTGTCATTATTTATATTTAAGACTTGCATGCAACATTTTCTAAAATGTAGCTGATACTGAATTAGGAAAATCATAAACACTAGTGTCTGGCCAGTAAAAGCTTCAGATAAACCAATGATATTAAATATGATAATAATAACTTGAACTATTAATAACACATTCAACTTCATTACAATAATATACATACAACAAGCTTTCATGTTAGCACCATTAAAGAAAATCATATAGCATGGTTCTAGTCTAATAGATGAAATAGATAACACTAAAATACAAATCTACAGACAAAGAGGCCTATTCCATTAGCTTCGATAAAATCGCTGCCATCTCGAAATATTTGGCATGACCCTATCGAACGGTTTGACATTTTTGTCATCACAGTATTCAGAAAGAATCAGAAACCATTTCCACAAATCTAAAACCATGGGGTAGGAAAATGACAATACTGTATGGCGCAGCAGTGATGGTATCTCAGCCTTTTTCTAAGTTCGTCCCCATGTGATCTGGCCGCAGTCTGTAAGAGCTACAGAAAGAACCGCATCTCCCGGAACAGCTCTTACAGGCAATCGCACTGTATTTATTTACATTTTAATAACAGAGTATTGTAGCAGGGGGTCTCCAGAGCAGACCCGCATTAATTTCAGATCTGGGGACCACCTTCTTCCTGAGCTACAGGCCACGATATGGGTGGTACCGGCACCCCATACAGGGGCCTGTAACTTGGGAAGCAGAGGGTTCCCTAGGCTGAAATCAATGCGGTTCAGCTCCGGAGTCCCCCTGCTACAATACTCTGTGATTAAAATTAAATAATTAAAAGATTATTTACCTTAGCGGCTAGCCGCTAAGGCACTGAAGAGGTTAAACCTGAGTATCTGGTTTCTTGGGGGTACAGAGGGTGAGTGAAGGGGGTAGTTGCCCCGTGATTGGTGGTTAGGGCTGCTGAGAAGGTTGCGGGAGGCGTAAACCCCTTCACTACCATAGCAGTGGGAACCGCTTTGGTAATGAAGATTAACAAATCCCACTATCCACCTGAGAGACCTAACCCACAAACTACCCCTTCACCCAATCTCTCTGCCACCAAGAAACATTAAAATACAACAACCCGGAGATGCATGCGCGACGGCGAGGTGAATGGAGGCTTAATTGCAGAGCTCCATTCCTACTGGCGCTAAAAGCAATTTTAATTGGCAATAAAAATGATGTGAACACACGGACACGAGCGGATTCCACAATTAGAGCACCCCAGAATGACCACGAGGTCAAAGGCTAGGAGAAGAGCCCCTGTATTTACTGACTATTTCAAAAAGAGGGAAATGGCATGAGCGGGAGGCTCCGGTGCACCCAAACACACTGATGGCACCAATTCAGAGAGTGACAAATCAGAAAATAGAAGTGATGTGAGGGATCAAGATTTGGTCACAAGAATTGACTTAAAAGAGTTTTGCACAGAGATTAAAGCATTCTTCCAAAAAGAACTGTGTACCTTAAGAAAAGATAGAGACAGTTTGGGGGAAAGGACGGACACCCTCGAAACAAAACTGGACTCAACCATAAAAGCCCTGCAAAAAATGGACAAAAACGCTGCACATTTACAATCTATGATCCTGGAATTGGCTGATAAACAGGAGGATACCGAGAACCGTGTCAGGAGAAATAACATACGGTTAAGGGGAGTAATGCACAGATCCGGAGGAGTTCACCACAAAATGGCTGTTACACATGATGCCTGATAAGTCTGAAGCAGACCTCCATTTTGACCAGTGTCATAGAGCGATATGCTCTAAACCACAACCGGGGGACCTCCCCCCAGAGATATAATCATCAGATTTCACTTTTTCAGAAGTAAAAACTAGGGGAGGGGGGTAAGGTCAATGTCCGTCCCATCCCCCAGACCATTTGGCAGATCCTAGATCTCTAGTACTCTTCCAGTTCCGACCAAGTCGCCCTACATTAATTAATCAGGATTTGTCCTCAACATAACTTATCTCTCAAGCCACGGGTCCCAAGTCAGTGGAGTGTTTGAGAAAAGCTGTCAAACTTTCTATTGTCATGACCTAATTTAATCTGTTTTCCACTGTCTGTCTGGATGGGGGGCCCGCTTCGTCCAGGATGCCGCAATCGTACATCTAGCCGCAATCACAATGAAAGAGATGAAACGTTTCATGTGGGGATTTATATCCTCTACACGTTTGGCTATCAAGTAGATTAGAGGGTCTATGGGTATCGATACTTATGTTATATCTCTAATCATTTCTTGAATGGTAAGATAGAAATTTTGGATAGCTGGACATGTCCACCAGATATGGACCATGTCTCCCTTCTGTCCACAACCACTCTAACACAGATCAGAGGCCTCTGGGTAAATTTGATTCATCCTGCTTGGGGTGAGGTACCAATACTATAAAATATTGTAGATGTTTTATTTTATCGTAGTACATATGGAAGCTTTTGCTGCAAATTGCCATATGTCTTCCTAGTCATCATAATCTATTTCCAATTGTCGATCAGCGGCCCATCTAAGCATATAACTGTTCTCTGGAGTGTCGCTCGAAGCTTCAAAGCCTAATATATATTTTCGTGATTAGACCCTTCTGGTAGATTTCCCCCCTAAAGAGCCTCTCAAACTTCGTAAGCTCAGGGAATAGAAAGTTCCGGGAGGTTGTATTTAAAAAATGTCTGATTTGGAGATGCTTAAATAGTGGGAGGTCTGGGGCTTCAAACTTGTTGCGGAGCTTTTGAAAGCTGTGAAGCTTTCCTCTATTTAAAAAATCTGCAATTGTGCTGATATTCTTGTTTTTAAATTTGTCAAAAAAATTGGAGTTAGAACCCGGCGGAAAAGAGGGTTATTAAAGATGGGTGAGCAGGGAAACATGCAAGGCTTTAAATTTTTATTTTGTTTTGTTCCAGATGTTCCACATACATCTCATCGCTCCTAGCTCAGTCCCCTTCATGCTCGACTCTCGTTTCTCCGGCGCCCAAAGTGACATTGGTAGGGAGAGTGACTTTGAGTAATAATTTTCAATGGCCAACCAGCAGTACAATTTTGGGTCAGCATTCCAGACCACTACTTGTCTAAGATGAGCAGCTTGGTAATATTTCAGTATTTTTGGGCTCCCATGTCTACTCTCGTCCTCAAGGTTAACATGACTGGCCTTGCTATTCAAGGTCTCTTATTATACCAAAAAATCTGAAATATTCTATTTTGTACGTTTTCAACTCCATTCTTGGAATCTGGATCGGGAGGGTCATTAAATAGTATTATAGTCTAGGCAGAATATTCATCTTAACTGATATTATCCTCCCGATCCATGATATATGGTATGTCTCCCAATTCTG